>NC_142939.1:28423374-28460874 GCF_046866305.1 Octopus bimaculoides
GAACAGAAAATCGTCCGGTAATTGCCGTTTGAATGAAAATTTTGTTATCACGATAAAACACATATTGCTAGGTTTGTACCACGCTCTTGAGACCCAACTACAATCTAGCTGAAAAAATATAGATGCCTCATCAGTAATATAAACGTCCTAAATTCAGTGGTGGCGTTAATGAAGATGTTACACATTAATTTAATGTGTTAAACTTATCTTTATTAATTGCATATCGAATTATACCTAGACCTATACAACATTTACACAGATATAAGAGTTAGAACTCGTGATCCACCCGCGGACCTTTTTTATTGGAAATATTTGCCTGCCGCTCTAAAAAGTTTCCCCGCCTCTGTGACTCAATGATTTTCGTCCTCTCATACACTGACATGCGGTCGACATATTTATGCATGATTGGAAAGGGACCACAGGAGCCTACTTGTGTGTGTATGTTTGTGCCAGGACATATACGTGTATATATGTATGTATGTATGTATGTATGTATGTATTTATATGTATATATATATATATATATATGTATATATATATATGTATATATATATATATATATATATATATATATATATATATATATATATATATATATATGTATGTGTATTATTTACGTATGTATACGCACATGTATAGGTGCGTATGTGCACGTGCATATATATATATATATATATATATATATATATATATATATATATATAGATATATAGATATATATGTGTTTCTGTATGTGTGTGTGTGTATGTGTGTGTGTGTATGTGTGTGTGTAAAGATGTTTGCATGTATGTACATATCAGTATGTGCGTTTTGGACATACAAATGCGTGTGTATAACTGAGTATGTGTGTACATATATGCATGCTTGTGTGTGTGTATGCGTGTGTGTGTCCGCGCATGTGTGCGTGCGTGTGCATGTGTGTGTGTATGGTGTGTGTATGTCTCTGTGTATTATACGACCCGCAACCGGTAGCGTAGCTAGTGTGTTGGAGGGGTAGATGGGGGAAGGGGGTCCGACCCAGTCTTTTTTGTGCTGGGGTGGTGGTGGGGGTAGTTTCGCTTTTATGGGGTGGGTGGAGTGGGGAGCGTTTTTATTGAATGGATACTCTCGGGTGTGCTGTATAAGCTTGTATGGACGGTCGCGGGGGTGGAACGTCATACGGAAGGGGCTGCTTCGGGTTGTACAGACCCTGGTTACGCCATTGTGCCCGCAATACATGACAAAACATGATTAACTTTGAACCAGGCACGATGAAGTCAATATACTCGTCTTCCTAAGGCGGCGAGTTGGCAGAAACGTTAGCACGCCGGGCGAAATGCTTAGCGGTATTTCGTCTGCCTTTACGTTCTGAGTTCAAATTCCACTGAGGTCGACTTTCTCTTTCATCCTTTCAGGGTCGATAAATTAAGTACCAGTTGTGTACTGGGATCGATCTAATCGACTGGCCCCCTCCCCTAAAATTTCGGGCCTTGTGCCTAGAGTAGAAAAGAACATGCTCGTCTTACCTTTCGATGCACACGGCGCACAATGAAAGTACGGACACATATAAACTAGTGACCATAGCGAAACGATGAAGTTTACATGGTATTTCACCCAGTAGCCATCCACGGTTCAGAATAAACAGTACGATATCCGGCACTCCAGAAATCAAAGTTGAAAGGTCAGCAAGTGCTAAATTCGTAATTAATAAATTAGTCACGGAGGATCTCATTTTACGGTCACTAATTACAGAGTAAATGACCAAGAGATTACCGAAAAATCCTGTTGCTCCGATAATGAAAAACATGAGGCTGGTGGCAATAATCCCGCCTAAACTCACGATCCCTCTTTCGGCTGGTTCTCTGTCTCGTGGTCCGAGTTCGGGAAGGGCGCTGCTGTTTGCCACTGACAGAAAAAAGGGTTTTACCAGGGAATCGTTCAGTTCGCTTAAAGTGTTGTTCAGAGATGATGACGAGGATGCTGATGCTGATGCTGATAATGAAAATAATAACGATGATGATGGTGATGATGATGATGATGATAATGATAATGAGTATGAAGATGAAGGAGAGGACGAAGACGAGTGTGATAATAATGGCGTGAGAGGGTTTCGATTCATTTTTACAAAAAGTTATGATCGTCGAAACATAAACAAACAACTTGTTCCCGTATTTATGATTTGGTTATTGCTGTTGTTTGTGATAGTGGTGATGAAGATGCTGAACGTGTTGTCCTCGTTTTGTAGTTGCTGTTGTTGTATTTTTATTTGTTGACGATGACGACGACGATGATGATGACGATGATGATGGTGTCACAAGTGGAGTTGCTGTTATTTCTAATGTTGTTACTGGTTGCTGTTCTTGGTGTTATACAGAAAACGCCACACGCTTATGTTATCGACGTTGGCAAAGTTTACAACAGCTCAGTTGCTTTTTGCGTTTAAAAAGGTAGTTGATATTACTGTTGTTGGTGTTGTTGTTGTCGGTGGTGATATTGTAGGTGTCTTTGTCTGTACATACGTGTGTGTGTGAGTGAGTGAAGACGGGAGAGAGTGAGTGTGTGTAAGAATGTGTACATTTATGTATACATGTATGGGTATGTAGTTATTTGTAATATAAGCTTGAATGTACGTATGTTGTATGAATATATATATGTGTATACATATACAGGTATTTATGTATGCATATATGAACAACGTGTGTGTGTATGTATGTATGTATGTATGTATGTATGTATGGGTATGTAGTTATTTATAATATATGCTTGAATGTATGTATGTTGTATGAATATATATATGTGTATACATATACAGGTATTTATGTATGCGTATATGAACAACGTGTGTGTATGTGCGTGTGTATGTATGTAGGTAAGTATGTATGTATGTATGTATGGGTATGTATGTTTGTCAAAATACACCAAAGGAACTTTAATGAGTCAAGCAGAGATTATTCCGGAGAGGTAGATAAGCGTGATTGCTTTTGTATACACATATATATATGGACAATGTTTCGTGTATCTATCTATTTATCTATCTATCCAGGTATATGCAATTATGTGTGCTTGTATATAAATGGTCTATTTAGTGCTCCGCAACCGGTATGACGCGGCACACTGGTGTTTAATCCGAATATAATTTTTTCCCCTCTATTTTTTGTTATATTCGGTGTTATGCCGAATTTCGAGAAAAAAATGAGTGTAACGCGAATGAAAAAAGATTCCGGAGCACTGGTCGATATATATATATATACACGTGTGCATGTGTGCATATATACTTACCAATGTGTGTATATATACTTATCTGTTTGTATATATATATATATGTATGCTTCTATATTTGGTGTTTTGCTTTAAATATCAGTGTGTGCGCGTGCGAATATGTAAATATTTGTTTTAGATAAGATATACGCTTTATACATCCTCAACGGTGTATCGATAGAATGTTTTAACAATCGCCGACTTTGCCTTTCATCCTTTCGGGGTCGATTAAATAAGTACCAGTTACGCACTGAGGTCGATGTAATCGACTTAATCCCTTTGTCTGTCCTTGTTTGTCCCCTCTATGTTTAGCCCCCTGTGGGCAATAAAGAAATAAATTTAATTCTCTTGCCTTTCGTTCGAAATCCTACAGTCGTCGTCGTAATTGTACTGTGTTGTTGTTGTTGTTAGTGGTGTAAGCGGTGCTGTTGTTGTTGTTATTTTTGCACAGCTTCTTCGTAATGTTGTCGTTGAAGTCGAGTTGTTAGCGAAGTTGATAGAAAACTTTGGCAATCGATTCATATCTGCATCGCTCTTTTAGTTTTTAAGTTATTAGCAGCAGTACCGATGTTGTTATTGTTATTGTTATTGTTGTTGTCGTGCCTGTTCATTATTCTTCTTCTTAATGTCGCTGTTATGAGTTGTTACCGCTAGTCCTGTTGTTGTTGCTGTTATGAAAGCGAGAGTTTATTTCCTGTTCCCGGATTTCGCGCGTCTAAAAACAAGTTCGGATGAATCCGTGAACCAATGCTATACACTCGATGATGGTGTTGTTATTGCAGACGATGGCTGTAATGGTGCTGGTGCTGACGATCGCGTTGTTGTTGTTGTTGGTGGTGTTGTGATGGTGGTGGTGGTGGTGATGGTGTACGTGTGGGTGATGGAATTGGTGGTGATGACGATGATGGTGATGATGTTAATGAAGAACGGACACTAGTGGAGGCGCTAGAAATAGCAGTAGAAGGTGGTGGAGGTGTCGACAATGTAGCAGGAGTATTCGTGGTTGTGGTGGTGATAGAGATGATGATAATGATGGTGGTGGTGTTGACGACGACGACGACGACGACGACAATGATGATGATGATGGTTGTGGGGGTGGGGGACGGGGTATAACAACAATGGCGGTTGCCGCCGGTAGCAGCCGTTGAAGTAGAATCAGCAGTGATGGCTGCTGCAACAGTGTTTGTAGTGGTGGTGGTGACGGTGGAGGTGGTAGCGATGGTAATAATGATGGTGGTGGTGATGAAGACGGTGGCGATAGTGGCGATGGTTGCGATGGTAATGATGGTGGTGGAGTTGGTGGTGGTGGTGATAGTGGTAATGGTGGTGATGATGGTGATGGTGGCGATGGTGGTGATGGTTGTGGTGGTGGTGGTGGTGGTGGTGGTGGTGATGGTTGTGGTGGTGATGGTGGTGGTGGCGATGGTGGTGGTGGTGGTGGTGATGGTGATGGTTGTGGTGGTGGTGGTTGTGGTGATGGTGGTGGTGGCGATGGTGGTGGTGGTGGTGGCGATGGTGGTGGTGGTGATGTTGGTGGTAGTGGTGGTAGTGATGGTGGTGGTTGTGATGGTGATGGTGGTGGCGCTGGTGATGGTGGTGGTGGTGGTGGTGGTGGTGGCGATGGTGATAGTGGTGGTGGTGGTTGTGGTGGTTGTGGTGGTGGTGGTGGAGATGGTGATAGTGGTTTGTGGTGGTGGTGGTGATGGTGGGACTGGTTGTAATAGGGCAGTGGCGGGTGGAGCTGGTGGCCGTGAAAGAAGTATTGGTTGTAGTGGTGGTTGTAGTGGTGGTGGTAGTGGTGGTTGTAGAGGCGTTAGTAGTCGTAGTGGTGATAACTGTTACTGTTTCGATGATTATATTAATGCAGATCGACGGGCGATGTTGACAGTGGTGGTCACCATAGGAGTAGCGTTTGTGATGGTGATGTGGTGGCAATAATGCTGTTAATGGCGGCGGAGAGGGCGGAGTTAGTATAGAAGTGCTTCTGTGGTTGTTGTTGTTTTTGTTGTTTAGCCCAATGTTAATTCGTCAGGAATAGAACGACACTGAGGGGCGTTCCTGCCATGACAATTCCGTCTTTTTCCTTTCTGTGTTTACGCCGCACAATATATCCTTTCAATTTTAAGATAACCTGCTTTTTTTTTGTTAGGGATTTTGTCACTATTTCTAGCAGGTTGAACGGTCACAATGGACCCACATAAACTTCCCTATCTAGGTGGTGGTGGTAGTGGTGTTATGGAAGTAGTCTTTTAAAAGTGGTGGTCGGATTAGGGTTGGTGCTGCGATCAGGTTTGTGGTGTCAAAGTGGTAGTGATGTTATTGGAAGCGTTGTGATAAGACTAGAAGTGTAGTGGTGAAGGTGTTATTGGGGAGAGAGGTCGGCTTAAAGCGGCGGTGGTGGTGCTCGTGGTAGTGGTAATTTAACCATTTTTAAACCTTGAGGCAGCATACCTAACGCTGTCTTAGATACTAAAAACAATGATAGTCATGGCTGGAGCGCCTTTGATATACGTCTACCACCAGGACTGGCTCGGGGATCAGCAGCAACAACTACAACAATAACAAATCAGATGATAAAAAGAGCCCTCAAAAAGCGCAAACCTCTATCAAGGCAAAACCAACGTCCTCTCTACGATTAGCCGAAGAGGATTTTTAAAATGGGAATATCTGAAATAAACTCGACTGCTCTCATAAAAGAGAATACTAAAAACGAACCCGACCGCTCTCAAAAATTAAGGAAAATAATTAAAAAAGAAAAAAAAACAGGAGAAATAATCCAGAATCCGTGTCCGGTACTCGATCGATCCCAAAATCTAATCAGGTCGTGCCAGTCATGAGGCCAAACATCCTTGGAAGTTTCATCGGAATCCATTCAGCAGTTCTTGAGATATCCTGTCCAAAGACAAACAAACAAACAAACAAACGCGACTGAAAACAATACCTCCACCTTCGCTATGGCGGAGCTAATAATAATAATAATAATAATCCTTTCCACTATAAGTACAAGGTTTGAAATTTGGGGAAGCGAGGTAGTCGATTAAATCGACTCCAGTACTCAACTGGTACTTAAAGGATGAAAGGCAAAGTCGATCTCGGCAGAATTTGAACTCAGAACATAGTGACTTGCGAAATACAGCTAAGCATTTCGCCCGGGGTACTAACGATTCTAACGGCTCGCCGCCTAAATAATAATAATAATAATAATAATAATAATAATAACAACATGCTCTCAAATTTTGACACAAGGTTAGGATGTTCAAGGAGAGGGTAAATCGATTACATCGACTCCAGTGCGTAACTGGTACTTATTTTATCGATGCCGAAAGGATGAGGGGTAAAGTCGACGTGCTAACTATTCTACCAGTTCGCCAATGATGATGATGATGACGATGATGATGATGATGATGATGATGATGATGATGATGATGATGATGATGACGATAATAATAATAATAATAATAATAATAATAATAATAATAATAATAATAATAATAATGCCTTGATGCAGTACTAGGCAGTGGCTCTCATGGCTTCTCACCTTAACTGGTTGGATGTGTTATCATGTACATTGTTTTGTCTTGGTATAAAAGATGGGCTACAGCAAATATTCTGCTCAATACCACAGATTTGCTTGTCAGTTGTTTGACCTTAACCAGTTGAGCATGTCCCTTGGTGGCTGACGATATGTGCATCTCTGACCACGAGTATGAGTAGTGGAGGAACATCATAGCCATGTGTTGAGAGGAATTCTTTAGGGTTTGAATAATTCACCTCTGGAAACATAGGTGTTTCGTTCAACATCCCCGAACAAACCTTATTCAGGGACCTTTTCAGCCGGATGGGCTACTCGACCTGAAGAACATTCTAACTGGGTCCCACCTGCAAGGTCATGCGCTGTTTATCTTGATATGAGATCACCATGTCTCGGACATATGGTTGTGATGCATGTGCCTGGTGTACCCTTATCAGACGGGTAGTCATGATGGGTATACTGGGCCTCATATAATTGTACCTCGGTGTCACTTTGATGGCATGCACTGCTCTCTACTCAATAATAATAATAATAATATTAGTAGTAGTACTTATAATAATAATAATAATAATAATAATAATAATAATAATAATAATAATAATAATAATAATAATAATAATGATAATAATAATAATTGGAAAGAAAAGAAAATGTACGGTCGGTTTGCAAGAGATGTGAACGCCAAGACAGATATAGATGACCAGTAGCTATGAATGAGGAGGAGTGACCGGAAGATAAAGACAGAAGCACTCATATGCACAGCTCAACAACAAGCGTTAGGGACCAATTATATGAAGTACAGAATAGACAACACTACCGATAGCGACAAATGCAGAATATGTGGTTAGAGGGGTGAAACGGTTTGGAACATTATTAGCGAATGCCCGAAATTGGCACAGCGTCAATACAAAAGACACCATGGCAATGTGGAAAGAATGATCCATTGGGAGCTCTGTGGAAAACACAGCATACAGAAGCAAAGACGTGGTATGAGAAAACTTCAGAAGGAATCACCGAAAGTGAGAATTGCAAAATTCTGTGGGATGCAATGATCCAGTGCGATACCCGACCAGACATCGGAAACCGGACATTGTTGTGGTGAATAAAACAGAAAGAACATGTATGGTAATCGACATAGAATGTCCCGGTGACAACAGGATCACTGTGAAAGAAGGAAGAAAATAAACTATGACGATTTGAAGTGGGAAATACGAAGGTTTTGGTCAATGAAGAGAGCAGATGTGATGCCAGTTGTAATTGGTGTACTTGGAAGTTTCAGCACTCAACTGCCAACATGGTTGAAAAAGATCAGTGCAAGTGCGAAGGCAGAAGATCTACAAAAGTCAACATTGCTTGGAACTGCAAGAATTCTTCGCAGGGTTTTTGAAGCATGGCCAGTAAACAAAAGTCACCTTAGTCTGCTGGCTGCGGACAGCTGACACTTTCCATCATACCCAGTAAAATAAGCTGAATGAGGATGATGATGATGATGATGATGATTTCATTTATTTGCCTCCAGAGCAAAGGATGAGGGGGACGATACAAAACAGACATAAAGTGTGCGGGTTTACATATAATGAAATGATAAAATAAAAAAGGAACAGTAAGTATACACGGTATACAATGAAAAGGAAGGGAAATAAACATGGCATACAACGAATTTTATTTATAGCCTCAAGGGTTCGAAGAGAAAAACAAAAATGTAAAACTTTCACAAGGGATTTACAAAG
The DNA here is from genome assembly GCF_046866305.1 of Octopus bimaculoides. Lineage (NCBI taxonomy): Eukaryota > Metazoa > Mollusca > Cephalopoda > Octopoda > Octopodidae > Octopus > Octopus bimaculoides. Next base: position 28,431,874 of record NC_142939.1, read on the forward strand.
AAAGGATAGATAACGTGGTGTGAGATAAACATCAGCAAATCACAAAAGGTGGGTGGTGATGTTATAGATTATATGAAAGGGCATATTAGGGATTTTGAATGTACGCCCGTATACATGCAGACATATTCATAAATACACACACAAATGCATAGATACACACATACATATAAACGTATACATATGCACACATACATATACATACAGATATGCGTCTCTATTTACTTTGCCATTTCTCAAAATGTGCTGGAGTGCAATCAAATGCACCAACAATCATCTTTGAGGTATTTCGTATTGGAAAAGTAAAAAAACACTACTAGCTTCATGATATTCTCTTTTAAGTTCGTATACTATCTAAATTTTAATTTTATTCGTAATCTATTTTTACTTTTGCATGTTGTTTATATTTTGAATTTAATTGTTTTCGTGTCATTCTAACTTCTCCAGATAGTTCACGGCATCGGAGATGCAAAATTTTATGTATTAACTGTTATTTTCGAAGAATGGCGAATCTTCTTTCATCTTTGTTCTCTTCATTTCCTTCGTTTATTTCCCTGAGAAGAAATTTTCGTTTTCATTTGAAAGAAATTGTTTCACTTCACTTATTTTCGTTCATTTATGTTGATTCGTCTTTTTCTGCGATTGTTTCCTTTCGTATTTTCATCAACTGTGGAGGCGCAATGGCCCAGTGGTGAGGGCAGCGGACTCGCGGTCGTAGAATCGTGGTTTCTACTTCTAGACCAGGCATTGTGAGTGTTTATTGAGCGAAACCACTTAAAGCTCCACGAGGCTCCAGCAGGGGGTGGTGGCGAATCCTACTCTACTCTTTCACTACAACTTCTCTCACTCTTTCTTCCTGTTTCTGTTGTACCTGTATTTCGAAGGGCCAGCCTTGTCACACTCTGTGTCCCGCTGAATCTCCTCGAGAACTACGTTAAGGGTACACGTGTCTGTGGAGTGCTCAGCCACATGCACGTTAATTTCGCGAGCAGGCTGTTCCATTGATCGGATCAACTGGAACCCTCGTCGTCGTAACCGACAAAGTGCAACGAGGATTTTCATCAACTACTTGGGAATTTTCGTCTGTAATTACTAATTATTCGCCATCACACGATGAAAGTATGGTACTTGGTCAGGGTCCGAGGTATTTGCCCATATATTTCTAATACCAAGGCAGTGAGCTGGAAGCAATGTTAGCACGCCGGGTGAAATGCTTAGTGGCATTTCGTCTGTCTTTACGTTCTGAGTTCAAATTCCGCCGAGGTCGACTTTGCCTTTCATCCTTTTGGGGTCGATAAATTAAGTACCAGTTGGGTACTGGGGTTGATCTAATCGACTGGACCCCTCTCCAAAAAATTCGGGCCTTGTGCCTACAGTAGAAAAGAATATTGGGTATAGGAATGGCAGCGGGCTAGCAGAATCGTTACCGCGCTGGATTTTCCCGACTTTACGTTCTGAGTCCAAATTCCGAGGAAGGTCGGCTTTGCCTTTCATCTTCTCTGAGTCGATAAAATATGAGTCAGTCGAGCACTAGGGTCGATGTTATCAACTTACCCGCTACTGTGAAATTGCTGGCCTTGTGCCAAAATTTGAAACTAGTATTGGGCATGGAGACATTTGGCAGGCGGTGCTCTACAAACTGTGGTGTGTTGGATTATTTTGCTGATGTTGTTCATTATTTTTGTTTTCCTTGCGAAAAATGGAAGCAAATTAAATTTTCCCTCTCGAGCTGCTTCTTTTTACAGCAGTATTTGTAATGTATTTTAGTTTAAGTTGCAATTTACAACAGTATTTAATATAATTTGCAAAAGCCGAAATCTGTACAAGTACACAATATTGTGCAGGTATCAATTTTGAATACCATTTTGTTTATTATTATGAAAAAGGAAGCAAACATCATATTTTCAGAGTATTATACACGCCGTGTTTCTGCACACTGTATGAAGATGACTTTATGAAATAACTGTATGAAGATGACTTTATGAAATAACTGTATGAAGATGACTAGTGTCCAGCAAATTTTATATAATTATTTAACGCCAAGGTGCAGATAATCCTTTAGCGATAATTTTTACAAGATACCTATCCTCTCTCTCTCTCTCTCTCCCTCTCCCTCCCTCTCTCTCTCTCTCTCTCTCTCTCTCTCTCTCTCTATATATATATATATATATATATATCTATCTACGTATGTACGTACGTAAGTATATATGTATATGTATATATGGATCTATCTATCTATCTATCTATCTATCTATCTATCTATCTATCGATCTATCGATCTGTCTGTCTGTCTGTCTGTCTATCTGTCTGTCTGTCTGTCTGTATCTCATCTTTCTTGTAAATATTACTCCTACAGTTTGTAACAATATTTTTGTAAATATTTCTTTAAACTGTGAAAACAACAAAAATAATTGAGCAAAAAGATATCACTGTAAACTATTTGGCGAAAGTCTGCGTGTTTCCTTCGAAAAGCTCCTTGTTCATTATGGTCTTCAGCTGAATTTTCATAATACTGAATGGAAGTAAAGAGAACATCGACACGCCATCTTTCAAACTCACGACTACATACTTTATTGATTGAGAACCTTCTGAAGGAACTACAATGCATTACAAAGCGATGTTTGCATTTCACATAAAGGTGTAGTTTTCAATATACAATATTACATGCCAATGAGGCCAAAAACGTCGACAAGTCGGACAAAATGCTTAACGGCTTTACGTTACGAATTCAAATACTACCGAGGCTGACTTGGCCTTTTCATTCCTCCAAGGTTGAGAAAATAAGTATCGGTGAAGCATTGGGGTAGATGTATCGGGCTAGCCCTCTCCCCGCAAAATTTCAAGCCTTTTACCCTTAATCAAAAGGAATATTGCATGTCGTTATATGATACAATAAAAGCGGCGAGCTGGCAGAATCGTTAGCACACCAGGCGAAATGCTTAGCGGTATTTCGTCTGTCTGTCTTTATGTTCTGAGTTCAAATTCCGCCGAGGTCGATTTTGCCTTTCATCTTTTCGGGATCGATAAAATAAATACCGGTTGAATACTGAGGTTGATGTAATCGACTCCCCCCCCGCCGAAATTGCTGGCTTTGTGTCAAAATTTGAAATCATACGATAGAACTAAAGAGGCCAGCTGGTAGAAGTGTTAGCGCACCGGGAAAAAAGCTTAGCGACATTTCGTCCGTCCTTATGTTGTGAGTTCAAATTCCGCCGAGGTTGACATTAGCTCAACGGGTACTTGCCTTCCATCCTTTCGGGGATCAATAAATTAACCACCAGTATTCAACGGGTACTTATTTTATCGACCATGTCGATAAAATAAGTACCCGTTGAATACTGGGGTTGATGTAATCAACTCACCCCCTCCTGCGAAATCGCTGTCCTTGGAATTAATTTGAAACTATGATACAATTGTATTCTGCTATAGCCACAAGGCCTGGAATTTGTGGGAAGAGGGATAGTCGATTAGATCGACCCCAGTACGCAGCTGGTGCTTAATTTATTGACCCCCGAAAGGATGAAAGGCAAAGTTGACCTTGGTGGAATTTGAACTCAGAACACAAAGACAGACGAAATACCGCTAAACATTTCCCCCAGCGTGCTAACGATTCTGCTAGCTATCCACTTTAAAATAATCTTTTCTACTCTAGGCACAAGGTCCGAAATTTTTTGGGAGGGGGGGGGGAAGTCGATTAGATCGACCCAGTACGCAACTGGTACTTAATTTATCAACCCCGAAAGGATGAAAGACAAAGTCAACCGCGGCAGAATTTGAGCTCAGAATGTAACAGCAGATGAAATAACGCTCAGCATTTCGCCCGGGGCGCGCTAACGATTCTGCCAGCTGTTCACTTTATCATTTCATGTTACAGAGATTTAGGTTTAAAAAAAAACATTTTACAAAATGCAATTTACAACAATATTCATATTATTCCATTCTAAGATACAGGTTGTAGATTACAACAATATTGGTTTCAAATTTTGGTACAAGGCCAGCAATCTCGGGAGCAGGATCTCATTGCTCAACTGGTACTTATTTTATCGAGCCCGAAAGAATGAAAGGCAAAGTCGACATCGGTAGCATTTTAACTCAGAACATAAAGTCGGAAAAAATGCTGCGAAGCATTTTGTCCGGCGCGTCAGCAATCCTGGCATCTCGCTGCCTTACAGTATATTGAAATATTGCCAACATATTAGATGGAACAAATTGAAGTTTACTTCAAATATTCACAGCACTCATATATATATATATATATATATATATATATATATATATATATATATATGTATGTATGTATTCATATATAACTGTATTGCATCGAATGAATATATTCATATATATATATGTGTGTGTGTGTGTGTGTGTGTGTGTGTGTGTGTGTGTGTGTGTGTGTGTGTGTGTGTGTGTGTGTGTGTACTCATATATAGCTGTATTGCATCAAATGAACATTTAATCTAAACGGTCTCCAAGTTAATCATATTTAGCGTATAATTTAGAAGGTAACAATTACCCGCCAGGCATTCTGAATTATTAATTAGTCAATTAGTTTCTACTGTTCTTCATTTTACAGTTGGCTGTCATTAAATACAGAATCTAGTAAATATTGCATCATTCGGTATTAATAGATTACTTCATATGATGGCCTTTTTTGGGACTTCGGTTACCCCGTATAACTGAATCAGCTGTTAGCTTTAGTTCATGAGGATGTTATTGGATTAATTGGTTAAAAAAATTATCTTCAGCAGAATTTGTGGCTTCAGTTTTGTATTTCCATTGGTAAAAAATTTAACAGAGTATTATTTACATGCATCACTTTGTATTTTGCCTTGGTGTTAAGCTTACTGTATTTACTATATTATTGAATATTGTTGTGAGGATTAAGAATTTCCCTATATTTGGTAGTTATGATATGTTAGCCAGGCACCACGATCTTTTGAGTCAATCGTAGCACTCCGTTGGTTGCGACGACGTGGGTTCCAGTTGATCTGATCAACGGAACAGCCTGCTCGTGAAATTAACGTGCAAGTGACTGAGCACTCCACAGACACGTGTACCCTTAACGTAGTTCTTGGGGTGATTCAGCGTGACATAGATTATGACAAAGCTGGCCCTTCGAAATACAAGTACAACAGAGACAGGAAGAAAGAGTGAGAGAAAGTTGTAGTGAAAGAGTACAGCAGGGTTCACCAGCCTACCCTGCGGGAGCCATGTGGCGCTTTAAGTGTTTTCACTCAATAAATACTCACCAAGCCCGGTCTGGGAATGGAAACCACGATCCTTCGACCGTTACACCATTGCTCTAACCACTGGGCCATTGCGCCTCCACATCTTGTGAGTACAACACCTCTAACCACTTAGTCACGCGCCTTTAGTGAACTTCACACGAACAAAATTGATATTATTAGCGGGAAACCTAGAGGCATTTCGTCCGTCTTTGCGTTCTAAGTTCAAATTCCACAGAAGTCGGCTTTGCCTTTCAACGTTACGGGGGTCGATAAATTAAGTACCAGTGAAACACTGGCATCGATGTAATCGACTAGTCCACTTCCCCCAATATTTAAGGCCTTGTGCCTTTAGTAGAAAGGGTTATTAAAATATGATGTTAAAGGCGGCGAGCTGGTAGAATTGTTAGTACGTCGAACCAAATGTTTAACAGCATTTCGTCCGTCCTTACGTTCTGAGTTCAAATTCCACCGAGGTCGACTTTGCATTTTATCATTTCTGGGTCAATAAAATAAGTACCAGTTGAGTACTGGGGTCGATGTAATCGACTTATCCCCACTTATCCCCTAAAATTTCAGTCCTCGTGGTGATAGTAGAAATGATTATTAAAATATGTTAAAGGCAACGAGCTGGGAGAATCGTTAGCACGCCGGACAAAATGCTTTCCGTCTTTATGCTCTGAGTCCAAATTCCGCCGTGGTCGATTTTACCCATCGTCCCCTTTCGGGGTCGATAAAATAAGAACTAATTGAGCACCTGGGTCGATGTAATTGACTTAACCCATCCCCTAGACTTGCTAGACTTGTGCCAAAATTTGAAACTATTATTAGAATATGATGCAAGCTAATATTAACGCAATCCTAAATAGTAAAAGGCGCGAATACTGAACCTTTGCCGATTATTATCCTATGTATTACCGCGATATTCACTGCAATAAAGCCTCCAACAAACTGCTGGAAGAGGGACAGGGGCTCGCCCTGTTTACTTTGGACTCAGAACCTGAAATCAGACGAAAAATCGCTAAGCATTTTGTCTGATTTTGGTAACGGTTCTGCCAGGTTTCCGCTCCCTATATACTCCCGTCATAACATCATGAATAAAGTCTTATGGTCTTATATTTGCATCTGCGCTCAGCTATATATCGTTTGTATATGGACCTGAGATAGTATTTCACAAAGTTGAAGGAAAAGCTAATTTCAGCGGATGTATTTGTTATATCATTTCCGATATGATCTTCAAAATGATCATTTTAACATACTTAACCTCGGCGCCTTCTGTAGACAGAATTACCATATGCAGTAGCTGTTATGTCATCTCTGAAGCGTTTAGGGAATTCTTTAGAACATTCAGGCACAGATGTGGTTTAGTGGTAAGACGTTTGCTTCTCAACCACATGGTTCCAGGTTCAGTCCCACTGCGTCGCACCTTAGGCAAGTGACTTGTACTATAGCCTCGAGTCGACAAAGCCTTGTAAGTAGATTTGGTAGAAAGAAACTGAAAGAAGCCCGTCGTGTATACAAACATACATAATACATACATATATATTTATACATACACACACACACACACACACACACACACACACACACACACACACACACACACATAGTTGGAATTTACAAAAAAAAAAAGAAAAGACGAAGACACGTGTGCAAGCAACAAACAAGTGTATTTGTTTAACGCTCAGGAAGGTGAGAAAGTCTTTTACGTTTCGAGCCTACGCTCGTCAACAGAAAGGAACACGAGAGAATAAAAATGCTTTAGTGGCTATCGGTCAATCATGGCGACACGCATAGACATACATACATACATACATACATACATACATATATATATATATATATATATATATATATATATATATATATATATATATATATATATATATATATGCGCAAGTGTCTTTGTGTCTGTGTTTGTCCCCACAAACTGACAACGGGTGTTGGGTGTGTCTACGTCTCTGTAACATCAGCGGTTCGGCAAAAGAGCTCGATAGAATAAGTACAAGGCTTTATGAAAAAAAAAAAAAAAAGTACTGGGGTGGATTCATTCGACTAAAATTCCTCAAGGTAGTGCTCCAGCAAGGCCTCAGTCAAATTATTGAAACAAGTAAATGATAAGAGGAAAAGATAAAAAGGTCTATTACCCTTCTTACAGAGTTCATTGGGATTTACTTCACGATGAAATATATGAATCGGAAATATTTTACATTACCATTGAAGGCTTAGCCATGTCACTGAATCTGGAAACTCTACACATGTAATTCTATTAATTCCAGTAGAATCATTGTCACGTAATGTGATTAGAATAAGAATTTGAGATAAGCTTTGTTTTAGAAATTAAATAGGAAAACAGAAAGATTAAAGGAGGATCTTGCAACTACAGTTTCAAGAAGTGAAATTGAATACCAAATTTGGACTATCTGAGGTACTTACTCACGGAGTAGATTATATGTATATTTTATTTCTGGCCATACGGAATCTCATATTATTGAATGATTATAGAATAATATGTGGCAATATTGAATGATTATTCAATAATAAGTGATGTTATTGAATAATTATTCAATAACAAGTGATGTTATTGAATCATTATTCAATAATATGTGATCAGACTTTCTGTACTCTGACATCATTAATATTGCATCGTGCTAACGTTTATCTAAGTTGTGAGTTGATTCTTGAAATTAAGTTGGCAATATCACAAGATATAACTCTTTACTTGCAACATTTTCAAATTGACTGGTAAGACCTGTGTAATTGGCAACTCTCATTCCCCTCTCACATTCTCCCAACACTTACTCTCTCTCACACTGTTACTTTATTTTTCTCTTTTACTTTCCCTCTCACTTCTAACTCATCGTCCAGCTTTCTCGCATTCTGTTTCCACACGTTGTTGCTCATGTTTCTTCTTATAGGCTATCCTTTTGTCTATTTTTATGTTAACCTTCACCTTCCTCTTTCTTTTCATTAACTTCCTCCTCCCTATATTCTTTACACAGTTCTTACTATTCCAATATATATATATATATATATATATATTGCTTTCTTCCAAGGAATCTAATGCTCTTAGCTTAGTTTTTCCTTGGGGCTGGCCAGATTGGAGCAATCTCGAGTATAACCAGCTGAAATTGCAAAGATAATCTGGAACTCAACCGAGGAAAGAAAACTCCGAATGACCCGTCTTTGTTTTCTTTGTATCGTCTATCTGGATGTTTCGTTGTCCCTTTTTTGTATTATATATATATATATATATATATATATATATATATATATATATATATATATATAACTTTCATCCCCATCTCTTTCTAGCAATACCTGTTTCCTGCGTTCCTGCATTCCTATTTCGACTGAATATATATGTATATATATATATATATATATATGTATATATATATATATATATATATATATATATATATATATATATATATATATATATATATATATATATATATATATATACAAATATATATAGGGAGAATTCGCAAAAAACAAAAGACGAAGACAGGTGGTGTAGAAAACAAACAGATGTATTAGTATAACGCTCGGGAATTGAAAAAGTCGTTAACGTTTCGAGCCTACGGTCTTCCACAGAAAGGAACACAATATGTATATGTATATATATATATATATATATATATATATATATATATATATATATATATGTGTGTGTGTGTGTGTGTGTGTATGTGTGTGTGTGTGTGTGTTTATAGTGTTTGAAGTGGTGTACAAATATTGTATATTTAGAAGAAGGCAGTCAGAATTTTGGATAATTCTTTATTAGCACTGTCGTTCGTTCAATCAAATTCTTCAAGATAATCGAACCCTTATTTATACCTCCTTATTTATAAATCGAAAAAAAGGTGTTGTTTTGTTTTGTTTCGAAGAGGAGAAAGAGAAAAGAGGACAGAAGGGGAGGAGAGGGGAAGAGAGGAATGCAGGGAGGCAAAAATGTATCTTGGGACGGTCTTTTCACTAAAGAGAGAAAGAGATGTTTTCGAAAGCAATGACTGAATCAAGAATAATATCTTGAATTGTAATTAAATTTCAGTGGGTTGACAACATCGGTGCAGTACAAAACTCTTTCTCTCTCTCTCTCTTCCCCATTCCTTTGCTTTCCTTTCTCTTTCTTTCTTTTCTTTCTTCCTGTCTTTCTCTCCTTTTCGCCAAAACCCCAAATTCACATCTTGAAAGGTCATTTAGCACCACTCACATTTAAGTCAAAAGATCATCTCAAAATACATTTCTGCGTCTCCGTCTTCCTCTCTCTCCCTTTCTCCTCCCTTCCTCTTTCATTTTTCTTCTCTTGTAAACAAAACAACATCGTCTTTTCGATTTATATATAAGGCAGAAGAAATTTTCAGTGCATTATATCGTTTGATTAAACGAACGAAAGTGCTAATAAAGAATTATCCAAAATTCTGACTGCCTCCTTCTCCTTAACACACACACACACACACACACACACACACACACACACACACACACACACACACACACACACACACACACACACACACTCTACTATCCAAAAGTTTAAGATCACCCAAGAAGAGTTTGTTTCAAAGTGGAATTTTTTGTTCAATGTCATCGATTTAGATAATTTTGGGACATTAAAATATGGAATAACTTAATACATAAAGCTTGGGCTTTATTCAATATGGAATAACACTATTTATACATATTTTATATGCAAATAATCATATTTCTTGACGGCAAGCCTATTTGGGAATGTTGTCAAAAGCATTTTAGCGTCCACTTTTTGGCAACATTGCAATACACTTTGGTTATTTCCACTCCTTATTTGCTGTCAGTTGTGATAACATCACTTAATGACAGCGTTAACTGTATTATTGTTTCAGGTTCAATTATTAAAAATAAATAAAATTAGTGAAATTCCTAAAAATCAATCTAATTATGGACAAAACTAGTTATTTATCACCTGAAAAGAGACAACGCATTTTCACATTACCTAGTGAAGGCTATTGTTTTTGAGATATAACCTAAAAAGTTAAAGTTTCCTACACTGCCGTCCCCTCCGCTATTGTAAGGTATAATAAACAGGAAAAATATAACGACAGAGCTCATCCAGGTCGTTCGAAAGGGACTTCTAAGTTACAGGATAAGTTCATCAGAGTCACCAGTCTTCAAAATAGACGCTTGACAGCAAATTAAATCACTGCACAAGTAAGTGAAGCTGGCGAAGCTAAGGTGTCTCCTACAACCGTGAGGCGAAAACTCATTGCTGCTGGTCTAAATGGCCGTTGCACTTCCAGAAAACTATTGCTTTGATCTGTGAATAAACCCAAGTTACTCATATGGGCCAGAAAACACCAAACTTGGACTGTTGATCAATGGAAACGAGTCCTCTGGACTGAGGAATCTATGTTTGAAATCTTCAGATCTCAGCGTAGAGTTTATGCAACGCGATGAATTGGTGAACGGATGACTCTTGAGTGTATAGTTCTGGCTGTAAAGCACGGTGGGGGAAAGTGTGATGATCTGAAGGTGCTTTGCAGGCAATAATGTTAGGGATATTCATCGGGTAACAAGAATACTGAACCAAAACGGGTATCATTGTATCCTCCAGCGTTATGCCATTCCACCTGGGACGATGCTGATCGGTGATAATTTTGGACTGATGCAAGTTAACAATCCTAAACATGCTTCTAAGCTATGCAAAAACTATTTACAGTAGAAAATGGATGAAAAAGTTGACTGTAATCCCATCGAAATTGTGTGGGATGAATTGGATCGCAGGGTCAAAAAGCGACAGCCAAGTAGTGTAGAAACCCTCTGGACACTCTTACAAGAGGAATGGCAAAATATTACCAGTGAATATTTGCTTGCTCGAAAGAATGTCCAGAGTAAGATCCGCAGTGATCAAGGCCAAGGGTGGATATTTCGATGAATCTAAGATTTAGAGATTATCTTTGGTTTTTCACAGTTTTGTTGAGTTGCTGAATTAATTATGCCATCCAATGAATGTAACTATACATTAATAAGATATTTCACTAGAATCTCTCACTTATTTCCATTTTGTAGATGTCTTTTCAAAATAAGTTTACAAACAATGAATCTCAAAGCAAATAAAGCTAAAAATAAAAGAGTGTAAATATTTAGTTAAGACCTTTTGATAGAAGGGGTCGAAGGTAACATCTGTAACTGACCAGTGTTCTATTACTAGACCAAAGCAATCCTTCGAATTTCTCCATACAGTTTAGAAACTTTATTCTCACCAGCGAAAACTCCATGTCACACACACACACACACACACACACACACACACACACACACACACACACACACACACACACACACACACACACACACACACACACACACACACAATTGGTAAACGTAAATGACATTGGTTAATAAACTTTGCTTCAGTTAATGATTAAATGCTTTATGTTTTCTAAGTAAAATACCAAAAAGGAAAGGAGAAAACTTACAGACTTGTATTTGTGATATGATTTATTTACTGTAGATATGTGATTGATAATCTGAGATCTTATCAAAGTTTTGTTTCTTTGAATCTTATCCTATTCCTTCAGCTCAGTAGTTTCGTTCTACTTGAATCTTTGTTAAGTTTGGTGTGAAAACGTTAATGTTTATTACTGTTTGTTCGAACACTTTAGGAAAGCCTTCTCTCCATACTTTTGATATTTGATGGCTTCCATTAAGGGAAGCCGACATTTGTCAACTTCCAAGAAAGTAAGATTCACATGACAATAATAGTCAAAGATTTTGCATAGTATAAAAAGCTAATAAATAGAAAATTATATATTTCCTTAGCATGCAAACAAAATAAACCGCTAAAGTGAAGAAAGTGAAACAGCCACAAGATCTGTATTTGAATTCAAGAGATAAGAGAAAGATCCTTAAATTAATCTAAAATAATCGGAAGTAGTCCATAGAAGAATTATTCACAGAAAAACTATTAGACGTTTCCTGAAGGAATTTGGAGATTGTGGTTGGTCTCCAGCATTGTTGCGAGTAATTGCTTGATTCGTTGTATGATTTCCTATTCAATATATTTTTCTTCTATTCGCTTCATAATTTTCGAATATGGACTAAGATGAAATGACCAATTCAAAGATAATTACTTACCGACGACTAAAAGCATAAATATATATATATATATATATATATATATATATAGAGAGAGAGAGAGATAGATAGATAGATAGATAGATAGATAGATAGATAGATAGATAGATAGATAGATAGATAGATAGCTCTATAATAGCGCGGTTGTTTTTCACTAATCAGGTCATTGGAGCACTCATCATTGACTCCATTAAAAGTATTGCTGTGTATTATGAAGAAGAAATTCTGCATCTGCTAGAGATATCAACGTAACTCATAATTTATTTATGGATGGCCAGAAGATCGATGCTAAGAATGTTTACAATGCCAAAAAAAAAACGGTTGGAATTAAGTACATTTTCAACTGATATATATATATATATATATATATATATATATATATATATATATATATATATATATATATATATACACATACATATCTATCTATCTATCTATCTATCTATCTATCTATCTATCTATCTATCTATCTATCTATCTATCTATCTATCTATCTATCTATAATATACTATATATATATATATAGTGAGACGAAAAACTACCTATATAAAAAAAAGACGTCAGAAAAGAATTTACCAAGAAATTCAAGATATTATTCGATTATTAATTCACACCGAATCAGGATAGATTTTTCTGACACAAAAAATCTTTCACAAATCATCTCTTCGCATAACAAGTTGTTAAATACAAATCCACTAAGTGAAAATATTAACATTGATTTTGTTAACACTAACCATTCTTTAAATAATAATAGCAGCGGTATTAGTGTTTCTGATGTTGACTCCAATCTTACTCATTTTCTTAGCAGTAATTTCAGGACTAGAAACTCTATTTATCAATGTAAAGTTACTTCCGGTTCTGACGTTTTTTTTTTTATATAGGCAGTTCTTCATCTAAGTTGTCCAAAAGAATATCTAATCATTACTCTACATTTAGATATATAGATAAACGTAACAATACTGGGCTTAGTAAATTAATTTGGTATCTAAAGGATCATAATAAACAATTTGATTTGGAATGGAATATTCTCTCTATATCTTTTCCGTATGATAAAGATAAATCTTTTTGTCCGCTTTCTAACAGTGAAATGTATTTCATCTTGTTCTCAGAGAATCCTCTTCTAAACACGTTTATAGAACGCGTTTATCGTTGCTAACATTGGCAGAAACATACCTTTAGTTCCTATAAGTGATTTCTACCATTCTATAAAATTCGACCTTTGACTGTCTTTTTACATTTCACTTTCACTAAATATATCTACTTCCATGCTTTTAAGCTTTATTCTTATTCACCTATTGCTCTATATCTTTCCACTATTAGTTTTCTGCTAATTTCTTTCTTTCTCTTCCTTCTCCTTCTGTAAACTACCTTTGATATATCTACTAACGGTTTTTATAAAAAAAAAGCAACAAAAAACTTGCTAGTGTTCCCTTCATCATATACGCAGTCATCACATTTGTCAAAATGTCTTATTGATGTGTTTGGTTTCTTTCTTTCTCTGATGAGAAGATTGCATTGTTTTACACCATTTTATTCCTTCTGGAAAAATACCAATGTTTTCTTCGAAACATATGTCGGAAGCTGTTACATCCTTGATACTTGTATGAATTTTTGCTACCCTGGTAACTACTTATTTATTTTTTTCCATGTTATTTGTTAACATTGAAAAATACACACACACACACACATATACACTCCTGAATACCTCTCATACAAACCACAAACAGCTGGTCCAACATACCTCACAGAAGATCAAGAAATGAAATACTTGACATACAAAAATAAATAAATAAAATAAAATAAGAATAAAAAGAGATTATGCATGGGTACGTTTCCCAAAGTCTTGGGATTGACACTAATATTGACATGAAGTGCAGCCTTTTATGGACTCGAGACCACAACATCACATTACTCTTAGAAGACTTTGTGCTTTGCTACAAAATAGTGAAGCACAAAATAGTGAAGCACATTACTCTTAGAAGACTTTGTGCTTTGCTACAAAATAGTGAAGCACTTGGACACCTAAGATGCAGGTAAAATTGGTGTTTATGTCATATTTCTGTGGAAGACATCACATATGTGATTAGCAGCCGCCCAAAAATGTCCCCACTGTTCTACATCCTAATGAGATATAACATCGTTGATAAAACAATGTACAACGACATCTGAAATAAAAGACTGTTATTTGATGATAAATACAGAAAATCCCACACTTATTGAATACATACTTAAACACTAACTCAAGAAGTATTGGTGGAACATTATGTACAAATATAACAAGCCAGATTTAGTTGCTTGGAACAAAGAAGAAAAAGTATGTACAATCATAGAGGTCAATTGTCCTGTTGATGTGGATATCCTTTCAAAAATCAAAGAGAAAAGGCATAACCATGGAAAACTGATTTGAAACCTTCATCTTCTGTACCCTGATTTTAAGTTCACATTTAAAACAAAATAGTTGGTGGACTTACCTTTGTTAGTAAATGCCTAAGTGACAATCTTGAAAAGCTTGAGTGTTTAGAAAAACAACGAGTTAACACGCATATTTTAAATAACATCTATAAGTGGAACCGAAAAATACACACTTTTCCCGTAAAAATATACACAATTCAATATGACAAATTGCTTTTGTTCCAACGATGGAGTTTCGTATCTTTCTTATAAACCAGCTTCTTCCTTAGAGGAGGACTCGAGATATCTTAAAATAGAAGACAGCATATAAACATGCATACTCATACATACATACATACATACATACATACATAAAGACAGACAGACACGCATATATATACATATATGAATATATACTCCTATATACATACACACTCACATATATATATATACATATACAAGCACATATATTTATGCATACACATATGTATACATATATGTGTGTCTATGTATATGTATATAAATAAATACCAACTAAAAGACTGATGGCATTACATTTAGTTTGATGTTACGACCGTTTTTACAACAGATGGAGCATATGAATACTTTAACCTGGTAGAAATGTATAACCATAAATATTAAATAGTTTGTAATTTTAAGTTATATTACATGCGTTCCACCTATCGTCTCATCAAGACTATGAACAGCTCATTATACACGCACTTAGGTGAATATACCTATATACATACACAATTATTAGGAAGAGCTTGTAGTGTTGTAGCAAGGACAGAGACAAGAAAATTGTGTACTATTCACTAAAACGGATTGTATCCAGGACTTATTAACTGGACTAGACTGTTAAACAATAGGCTGCTGGAGCAGGTAAAGCGGAATTTAAATTTGGGTTTCAAAAAACTGGGAGTTATAAATTAACTAGGATGGGTATATTTAGAGTAACTTGAAAGAAAAAGAAATGATTATGGAGAGAAATAGAGTGGGAAAAGCGAGAAAGAAAAAAGAGATAGATATAGAAGGAAGAAGTCAGAAAACAATGAAAGACGTTTCAGATGCAGTAGGATATAAATTATTAAACAGGTTCTCGCAATTTTTTATAGAATGTATAGTGAGTCAAAACAGTCAATTCATAATAGCGTAGAAATATAATATAGTGATACAGAAATGAATGATAAAAAATTAATAAGAAAAAAATATAATATGATGTAAAGTATATAGAAATTAATGCAAGTAGAAACAACCTCTAGTTAAACACGAAAGTGAAAAGGAAAAGATGAAATGTGAAGTAAAAGATATCTTAGAATGAGATAATGAGCTGGTAGCTGAAGTTCTTGAGACTACTCAGTTCTCATATAAGTGATTAAGGGGTTGCTACACTATAGATAAAGAAATATAAGAGATGAAAGGGAGTCACAGTGAGAAATGAAATACAGTCAGTATAAATGTACATGTATATCTATTTACACACTCTGACATTTTAAAGAGAATTTATCCAGCTGTGTATGCATCGCATTAACGTCTCATTAAAGTTGTTTCTTAGTTCTGATTTACATGTTTGAAGTTCAAGTTCCTCCATGTAACATTAATTACAATTACCCCCAACCACTAGATGGAGAAGTGCAGGCCGCATAACGGACCACGAAATAGAGAAATTAATATATTTGTCTTCATAAATTTGACTAAAGATGGTTTACATAAATTTTTCCTATCATTAAAAGAATTTAGGAGATTGCTGAACCTCATTTCAAATTCCGACACTGTGCAGTTCGGAAATGTTAGTTGTATAGTTATTTAAGATGATATTACGGAGTGATATAGAATAAGTAAAACAATTTGTGTTAGAATGAAAAGTATCTTTAACGGGAGCTAGATATACCTTTTCCGCAGTTTAAGTTCGCTTTCGGAATAGAAGTGTACACGGGCATTTCTACAATATTTTCCCGACCATTACAAAACACGTTCCCCATATCATAAATATTGTAGGTTATTTAATAGGCATACAGTTAAATTTCCTACAACTTCTAAATTTAACCGCGATGATTAATAGAAATTAAGCAATATTGGTAATAATCGTAAGGGGTTAAAGTGATTCTGGTAGTTCGTCTATATCTAGTATCAAGGTCTACATTTTGTCTCTATTTTTGTAACTAACAACAATCAATATGTATGTATGTATGTATGTATGTATGTATGTATGTATGTATGAATGTATATATATATATATATATATATATATATATATATATATATATCAAGACGTGACAGCTCGTTACAAAAGTATATACACAAAATATTATTATGTATAGAGTATTAAATAATATATATAAATTTTTCATATAACATATGTATATATATATATATATGCAAACGTGCATTTGCATGTGTATGTAGGTATATTGTACTCCTCAACTAATTATTGCTTCAAAATACAAAAATAGCTCCTAGCTACTCTGTTATCTAAATTTTTGAATGAAATCATTTATATCATAAGCAGTAAACCTAAATTTAATTGTCACTAAACAAGTTGGGCTCAATCAAAGCGAGCTAGTTCTTTCCTTGTTTCTTTGTTTCTTTGTTTGTTTGTTTCTTTCTTTCTTTTGTTCTTCCGTTCTTTATTTTGTTTTCATAAATGTAAAATTTCTCCATAAAAATATGTTTCCATATACACATGCCATATTTTTATCATTTTCCGCTTCTTGAACTATATTTATTTACTTAACTTCGATAAATATATAACGATGATTGAGCTGAAGATATTTTTATAGATAACACATTGTTTACACACACACACACATACACACACACACACACACACACACACACACACATATATGGGTGTGCATATATATATATATATATATATATATATATATATATATATATATATATATATAAATATATAGTTTTAGGGAAAATAACCAAGTTTCAAGAACTCATCGATGAAAATCCACTATCACATATAGAAAAATTAATAATTAAAAGCACAATATATATATATATGGGTGTGCATATATATATATATATATATATATATATATATATATATATATATATATATATGGGTGTGCATCTATGTACGGGTGTTTATGAGTCTGTGGTTGTCTCCTCATCATCGCTTAACGTCTCTGTAACTTAGCGATTCAGTAATAGAACAAGTACTAGGCTTAAGAAATAAGTCCTGGGGTCGATTTGTTCGAGTAAAACCCTTCAGGGCGGTGCTCCAGCATAGCCGCAGTCCTCGTAACTTAGCGGAAATCATCACACCAAGACAATTAATCACAACAGTTGTAAATGGTTGGATTTCAGAAATCCAAGTGTATCCATAAGCAGGAGTGAGTCGACAGCTTTATGCTGACACGTTGGTATTAAAGCGGAGAAGAAGAGTCTTAAACAAGGGAGAAGAATGCGTCGCTCCCGGCTCACCAAGCTTTCAGAATTAGTTGAGTTGATGAGGGGGATCGTGAATAACAAATAATAGTAGAGAAAAGAGCAATTAAAATAGAACCGATCAGATTGTAGCGGTAGAAGAACAGAGTGACTTAGACACTTAAAAGAGGCGTTCAGTAAAGGCATTACAACGGACGTGCTCACGGCGAGATTAGCTCTCACCCAATTGCTTAAGTCAAGAAGACTGAATTGTCACAACTAAGGCATGTGCTTTAAGCCAGTAGAAGACGAAAGTCGTTCGATCCGAGTCGCAGAGTCGCAACGTCACAACGAAGCCACACTTCAGTCTTGGTAGGTCACAATGAGTGCATGTTACTCAATCTCAAACAAACGTGTACAACTTTACAGCTGCTCTTCGGCGGACTGTGACTCTAGGCAGGAGCTGGGTGTTAGGCAAAAAGTCGATAACCAGCGCAGAAATACGGGAAGCGATAGTTGGCTGCACGCATGGGGAATCGTCTGATTAGGATGGTTTACTCTGCAAGCTTTACTTTTATACACGAAACTTGTTTCGGTATCTATTGGCAGGTATCTGCTGCAACAGGCTGTAGAACAGGAGAATTCCCACTTCTGTGAGTCGAGAAACGGTGGCGCTGCTGAAAAAGGATTCAAGAAGGCGGTCACATTGATAATTTTCGAAGCATATCTCTCTTAAATGCAGATTTAAAAAAATTAGGCAAGGTGCGGCGAAAGAGGATGGCTCTTGTCGATGGTCCAACAGGTGATGCGCAAACATGCGCCATTTTGAAGAGGTCAATTCATGACAACTTCGATCTTATACAATAGAGTTTCGGTTCCGACTTCCGCGGTTGTATTGCTGTAATGTATAGCAACAAGTGCTGGGTGGTTAGGATGAATGACCATCTATCGGAACTATTCAGCATTAAGCGTTGGGTCCGTCATGTCTGTCACCTTTCATCACTTCTGTATGTGCTGATTTTTTAGCTACCATTGCAAAAAGACGTTGAGGAGCATCCCGCGCACACTAGCATGCGAAAGATCCGTGTCGGCGATCGCAGACGACATCACCGTCATACTGTCGCACATCAGACACATCGAAGTGATCGGCACAGCTCTACACGGGACTACGACGTTGTGGAAGGAACAAAAGGAAAAGTGAGTGGCCCTGCGGCTCGTCACATGGAAAGGCAGGTCCATGACTTCCAACAACATCGTAAAGTGCTGAAAAGATGTGTCGATTAAATTGCTCGGGGTCTATGTTGGTCCAGGACAAGGCGACGAGCAAGGTGGCCAGTCTCACACAGGAAGAAGCTAAGAGGAGAAAACTGCATCTGAAAGGTGAAGCAGGACTAGCGAACGCTTACGTCACTTTCCCAGTTCACGACTAACCGGGCTGCAGCGTCTGCGCTTCTGCTTTTTGTGGAGGGGACGTGTTCTGCAGGTCAAACGATATAGCTTCACACATCTAGGTGGCGATATGATGCTTAGGAAAAATCATCAACAATAATAAAACGTGAAGCGGACGGCCATAAAACTGTTTCTTGAAGTGAGAAGAAAATATTACTAATTTTGTTACAGAAAATGTAATTATCTTTCTGTATCAACTAGAAATACACGAAGAGTTAAAGATGCAGCAATAAAAACAATCAGCAACAACGAAATACAAAATAAAAATAACAAAAAAAAACAATAAAAAACAAGTTCTACATCGTAGCCAGGTGCGACTGAAAAATCTTATAATCTCGCAAATTATATTTGATCAAAATTAATCGTTAAAAGATTATAACTGATGGTTTTATATCAGTCGAGGAACTGGTAATTATAACAAAATTTATTGTTTGTTTACTCCTCTTTCCTTCATCGATCCCATGTTGTTTTCGTCGCCTATGAAAGATAGTGAAGCTTGTCAGTTGGAAAATTTCTGGACATTTGAAGGTTGATGAGACTTAATTAATGAAATTATAAATTTGTTACAGAGTAGTTAATGTATGAAGCTGTTGATCATGTTTGATGATATAGAAAAGATAAGCGTTCCAACCGTAACTATCCTGAATTTCTTTTTCTGGGAAGAACTTTTTTTTTTATCTGTGCATTTTCTATCACGACCCTCTTATTTATTTAAGACGTTATGTTCTTGATTTGAGAAGATTTGACTGATTTTTTTTCTATGAGATTGTGACCAAGTAGAAACAGTCGAGTTGATTTGATGGCAATGTGATTCCTTCGATTTGGAAGCGAAAATTAGAAATGGAAATAACTGAAGAAAGTGACTTAAACCAACGGAGAAAACAACAGTGAGTTTGCTGCTTAGGCCCTGGTGCTTCAACCGCTACAACGCTGCTTTTTAAAATACCGCATATACTTTTTCAAGAACGACGTTATTCAATATATCACCAAAGTAAGGCGGCGAGCTGGCAGAAACGTTAGCACGCCGGCCGAAGTGCTTAGCGGTATTTCGTCTACCGTTACGTCCTGAGTTCAAATTCCGCTGAGGTCGACTTTGCTTTTCATCCTTTCGGGGGTCGATAAATTAAGTACCAGTTACGCACTGGGGTTGATGTAATCGACTTAATCCCATTGTCTGTCCTTGTTTGTCCCCTCTATGTTTAGCCCCTTGTGGGCAGTAAAGAAATAAGATACGTTAGCATGCCGGGCGAAATGCTTAGCGGTATTTCATCTGTCTTTACGTTGTGAGTTCAAATTCCACCGAGGTCGACTTTGCCTTTCATCCTTGGGGTGGGGGTGGGGGTCGATAAATTAAGTACCAGTTGCGTACTGACGTCGAACTAATCGACTGGCCCCCTCCTCCAAAATTTCGGGCCTTGTGCCTACAGTAGAAAAGAATATATCACCAAGTTAGAATTTGCCTGTCATCCTTTCGATGTCGATAAAATAAGAACCAGTTGAATACTGAGATCGATGTAATCGACTTACCTCCTTCCCCGAAATTGCATGGTTGTTGTTGTTCTGTTTAGAATTCTGATCAGCATTTCTGCTGTGACATACCATTCTTGTTTTTCAGACTATATCTAAGACCGCATAATCCAGTGTGTCCTCTCCGCGTTGTAATATGTTAGGGGATGATTTGAAATAGATTTATCTTATTCTACCAGATGTATTGTCGATATAAATTTCCCGTCGTTGGATATAAAAACACATGGTGTGGTACTTAGTCAAAAGAATAACAGAAGCCTTGTGAAGCAGAAATGCATCAAAGGACCAGAGCCAAGTAATTAGAATTTATAAAAGCCTTCCTTTAATCTATCAAGCAATAATATCAGAGTATTGCTTCAACAAATCTGGTGATAAAATATTCTCAGTACGCATGCACAAAAAATAGAGTAAAATCGTCGAAACGTAGAGAAATATATCTTTAAAAGCAACAACTGAATACAATTAACCAGATAGGAAATTATTAAAAAGAAAATACTAAAAGAAGGTAAATGCGGATAACAACAGAACACATCAAGAACGAAAATCATGAAACAACAGAACATAACTACAATACAATCCCTGCTTCAATATATTATGGCTGTAACATTAAAGAGAAGAAGAAACGATATTGAACAGAACAAATAGTATAGGAAAAAATAAACAAAACAGGCAAAAGAAAACGTAAAGTGTTCAGTTAAGTAAATAAATGCCTCCAACGTGAGATGCAGAAAAAATTAGAAACATTTTAAGAGCTAAATTATACAAACTGTGTAAAAGCAGCAATATCTACATAGATGTTAGAGAACAAGTGAATTACACATTAGAAGTAATTACATGATAACTAATTGATGTAGATATATCGGATATAAACCAATTAATGCAGTAAACCATAGCGAGGGTATTCATTAACGCTGCTGATATAGAAATCTCCGAAAACATGCAGAATCCAGAATGACTGGTAGAATAAAAAAAACAACAACAAAACAAAACAGAAACAAAACAATTTTCGTCACAATAGAAACAGTAAGTTGCGGTGCTACCAAATTATTGGAAAAATCTATTGTCACTAAATCTTTATTTCTTATCCAAGACTCTGGAATTAGAATTAAGTGTATTCTATCAATTCTGCTCAATTTTCTCCATTTCACTACCTAATTGTGATACCTAACATAGACATAGAATATTTTAAGGAATGCATGGTTGATTAAACTGACCTTAGTACACAGCTGGTACTTACCAACCGCAAAAGGAGGAAAAGTAAAGCCAACCACAGTGAGGATTTTATTGCGAATATAAAGGATTCCAACTATATACCTCAGTATCTATATGTATACCTAATAAAGGGTGGCGGGAGATTGGCCGATTTATTACAGCATTGGTGAGCTAGGCACATTAGTGTGCTTTGCGCTATATATTCCATCTCTTTATGTTCTGAGTTCAAATTCCACCGAAGGTGACCTTACCTTTCATCCTTTCGGGGTCGATAAACAAGTACCAGTTAAGAACTGGGGTCGATGTAGTCAACTTACCTGCTCCCCCAATTGCCGACTTTGTGCTACAATTTGGAAACAATATCAGAAGACTACGTATCTGTAGCAGAGATTCCATATAATCTACAACACTGTTCGTTATTCATGGACCCTTAAATGGATAGAGATGTATGAAATGTCTCCTGTAGCTACAGAGTCTTATGAAAACAAACATACCCACATTTGAAAAGGAAATAATACTAAAAGTAACAAGAGAAGGTTACAGCACTTTCGAATTACATTAAAAAAAGGGAATATTTCATGGAGATTCGCTCTTATCATGTCTCTCGTTTGGTATGACGCTAAAATTAAGAAAAAGATGCGATAAGCTGATCTGACCAAACTATGCTACGTTATCTATATCACATTGTGGAGGCACAATGGCTTAGTGGTTAGGGCAGCGGACTCGCGGTTGTAGGATCGTGGTTTCGATTCCCAGATCGGACTTTTATTTAATTATATGTTGATTACTCTTTTATACCTATGTTAATTGGTACCAAAACGTGTTTCTTATGTAATAGATTACGTGACCAGCTTGGTCACTTACCATACCTTTATTATGTCTTATCAGGTCATCCCATAAGTTCTGTCCCATTTTACCTTTTTTAAAATTGAATGAAATTTAATAGTATTTTAGAATGTCTAATGGAATTAAAAATTATTTTTATGCATTTGTGTACATTTTAACTAATTAAATATTATTTTACAGAATAACAGAATAAAAATTTCTTTGATTAAAACCCTTTCTAACATGGAAGTATCCAAAGAGCATTTGAGGCACATAATGCTTTATGAGTACAAAAAAGGAAACTCTGCAGCCGAAGCGGCTCGAAACATTTACTCAGTTTATGGGAAAGAATGCTTGAATGAAAGAACTTGCAGGAGATGGTTTGCAAAATTCAGAAGTGGAGGTTTCAGCCTTGAAGATGAAGATTGAACAGGATGTCCAGTGAGTTTGATGATAAGCTCCTTGAGGCATTACTCTCCATTCTCGCGAACTCATTTCACCCTTTTTCGATAGACTTGTGACTGGTGACAAAAAAATGGATCTTCTATCCAAATGTTAAACGCCGTAAACAATGGCTTGCTAAAAGGGAAGAAGCTCAACCACAACCGAGAAGAGAACTTAATGGGAAAAAGGTTCTTCTCTCTATCTGGTGGGATTGCAAAGGAGTAATTCACTTTGAATTTTTACCACCTAATTCAACAATCAATGCTCAAGTCTACTGTCAGCAATTAGAGCGTTTGAACCAAGCTTTGAAGAAAAAAAGACCCGCTTTAGTGAATCGAAAAGGAGTGATGTTTCATTAGGACAATGCGCGACCCCACACTACAAAGATCACATCACAGAAGATCGAAGAGCTTGGTTGGGAAAAAAATTCCTTATCCAACTTATTCTCCCGACCTTGCTCCTTCAGACTACCATTTGTTTCGTAGTTTACAGAATCATTTGGGGGACGTAACTTTCGCAAGCTAGGAGGAGGTCGAAACTGACAGAGTTCTTCGCTTTGAAACCAAAAGAGTTTTACATTGATGGGATTAAAAAGCTTGTAAATAGATGGAAGGAAGTCTTAGATAATGAGGGAAAGTACATTGATGATTAAATTTCACTTAAATATAACATTTGGTCACTTGTTTTCATTATTCAAAATTCGGACAGAACTGATGGGATGACCTGATACATTGAATTGTGGAGGCGCAATGGCCCAGTGGTTAGGGAGCGAACTCGCGATCGTAGGATCGCGGTTTTGATTCCCAGACCGGGCGTTGCGAATGTTTATTGCGCGAAAACACCTAAAGGTCCACGAGGCTCCAGCAGGGGTGGTGGTGGCGAATCCTGCTGTATTCTTTCACCACAACTTTCTCCCATTCTTTCTTCCTGTTTCTGTTATACCTGTATTTCAATGGGCCAGCCTTGTCACACTCTATGTCACGCCGAATCTCCCTGAGAACTACGTTAAGGCTACACGTGTCTGTAAAGTTAACTTGCTCGTTAATTTCACGAGCAGGCTCTTCCGTTGATCGGAATATTTGAAACCCTCGTCGTCGTAACCGACAGAGTGTAACGATATGACATCGTCAAGCTGTTTGGCAGTTTAGAGACACGACTGAAAAATCCTTTTCTACAATGAAAAACTTAGTTCCAGTATTAAAACGGAGTCTGGGGTTGACAAAAAGTGTAAAGCTCTCTCAATCGAGATTGTCAGACCAAAACAGTAAACGCTGAAATAAAACCAACAGCAATAATGATCCCAATGGTACTTATTTTACCGATCCGGAAAGTATAATAGGAAAAGATGACCTCGGCGGAATTTGAACTCAGAAAGTAACGATTAGATCGACCCAGTATTTCACTGGTACTCAGTTTATCGACAACGAAAGGATGAAAGGCAGAACGTAGCAGCAGATGAAATACCGCTAAGCATTTCGCCTGGTCTACTAACGATTCTGTCAGCTCGCCGCCTTAATAATAATAATAATAATAATAATAATAATAATAATAATAATAATAATAATAATAATAATAATAATAATAATAATAATAATAATAATAATAATAATAATAATAATAATAATAATAATAATAACAATGATAATAATAATAATAATAATAACAATGATAATAATAATAATAACAACAGCAATAATAATTTCCATTTGACAAATAAATTGAAGACCACATATTTGCTTTCTGATGCGGGGAGGATATATGATTATCTCAATATTACTGTTTGATGGTTACTTATTTTATCGACCTTGGAAGGATAATGGCGAAGTCGACACTGGTGGAATTTGGACTCAGTATCTAAAGGAACACTACGATATACTGCAAAGCATTCTGCCCGGTGTTCTATCGATTTTGCCACCCTTCCACTGTTAAATAAGCGGTTATTACAAAAAACGCAATAGAAGTTTGTGGGGCGGTGTCATTTTATTGGACTTCAGTACCTGACGAGTACTTTATTTAATCGATCTCGAGACGATGAGAGGAGAAGTTGTCTTCGGCTGGATTCGAACTCAAAACGTAAACATGAGGAACAGACACTGCAAGGCATTTTTGTGTGATGTTGCTGTAATTCTGTCAGCAGAGCTCCCGAAAAGCGGTTCTCTGCCAATGATGAGTTCGTTCATGAGCAGAGGACTCGAATGTGGAAGAATAACAGCCGATCATACTTAATCAGTAGAGTAATCCTTCGACTATCGCGAGTGTTACGTTCCAAATCCTCCCACAGAAATAATTAAAATTAAAAAAAATATACATACCTATCGGCCGCAGAAATCCGCGATAAACTGAGGAGTCCGCGATATAAATTTAGATATATTAGCCAGAAAAATCCACGATGTATTGAGTGCGCATTAGGTGAACTGCAATGTACTGAGTGCGCGATCGGTGAACCGCGATATAGCGAAGGAACTGCGATATGGCGAGGGAACCGTGTTGTGGCGAGGGATACATGACTGATATTAGGCAAATGATGGAGGCGAATGATGAAGGACAAGCGTGATCTTAGTGCGATTTGAGCTGAGATCGTACAAGTCCGTAGTTAAATGTAGCATGTACTTTGTCCCATTTACTAAAGTATATACCATATAATAACAAGAACAATTTCTAAGGTGGCTCAGAGTTACACGCCTTGTCACAGAGGTGTAGACAATGAAATCAGTTCCAATACTTGACTCTTTTAACGGAGAAGCTTGACAGATTAGATAAAAGTCGACTCATGGTGGGGGTTTAATATCTAAACATGAAGTTCTAAAAATAAACGGAGCACAACATTTAGTTCGTCTACAGCTCAGTTAATTAATAAATAACAAGTTTGATGGCAGGAAGATTTATGAAATACAGAATCGGAAGTTGCAGAAATAAATACCCCGAGGAAATCAGATAATTATTATAACCTCACGGTGGTCTGTTATTTGCAAAAAGTCGCGATCAAAATAAAGCAAGCAAACGATCTTTCGGTTTGTGCATAAAACAGAAACGGCAAAAACCAAACCTTCAATTTATAATATTTCAGATTAGTAACTGCATATTTTAACATGTAACATTTTTCGATATTACGTTTCACTCTTATGTTTGATTATCAGATATGTATATATTGCCAGCGTAGATGCAAATCTTTATTTCTAAATTAAATAAGGATAGTAATGATCTTAACTACTGGACATGTACTATATTTAAGAGATGAGGTATAATGTACATTATTTACATTATTTACATTTGATGGATATTTGTCCTCATCTTGTCTGTTGTTAACACGACGTTTCGGCTGATATACCCTCCAGCCTTCATCAGGTATCTTGGGGAAATTTCGAACCTGGGTATTTTTCGATGTATTTTTCGATGTTATTATTGGGCATATGGCGTAGTGGTTAAGAGTGCGGGCTACTAACCCCAAGATTCCGAGTTCGATTCAAGGCAGTGACCTGAATAATAATAATAATAATAATAATAATAATAATAATAATAATAATAATAATAATAATAACAACAACAACAACAACAACATTGAAAAATACCTTAGGAATGAGAACCTAGGTTCGAAATTTCCCCAAGACATCTGATGAAAGCTGGAGGGTATATCAGCTGAAATGTTGTGTTAACAACAAACAAGATGAGGACAAATATCCGTCAAATGTAAATAATGTAAATAATGTACTGGGCATGTATATACAGCTGAGTTTTCATGCTTAGATAATTTTAAATGATCTTTCGGTAAAGCAGCCATATTGCGCTGATGTAAATACTGTTCTTATGGCTAAGTAATTCTTGGGTAGATGTGACTTTAGTGAAGCTTCTGGGAAATATGTTACTATTTTTGAAATCTTCTGAGACGATTCCTTGTATAATTAATAAATGCTATGCCGGAAACTTAGAAAAATCAAACATGTATACATAATTTCTTCTGACAATGCAATCAGTATTCCTACCATTATCATCTCAACATGGCTGCCTTTGTGAAAAAAATACATTGCAATAACCTAGAAATAACATTGTGCGCCAAGTGAATAAGAACGTTTATAGCTTGAGTCTAATTAGAATTATGAGGATCCATTTATATATTTATATAAATAAGACACCTATTGACGATCAAAGATATATCTGCTGTAAAGAAACCAATGCAAAAATAATATTCACAATATAAAAGTTTGTAATTTTTTTAAAAGACATTGCTATAAGTACTTCAAGACTTAATTACAGTTTTGGTGCCAATGCAAAAACACATATGGATAATCGAGGCTAAATGAATGTTAGAAAATTGTTGGAAATAAATAGATATAATAGCAAAAAGGTTTAGTGTGTTTTTAGAAGATAAAATTACAGTTGAACTTAATGATAATATTTGAGGATATTTTGAAGTGGAATCATATGAAATAAGGTAAGCTCATCGGAAACTGGGAAGGAATGATAGAAACACTCTTGAAATTAGGTTACAAAAATTGCAATCTTCGAAGATAATTTTTTTTTTGTAATGGAACATGAACAATATAGGACACAATATTATACAATACGACCCACGCATCTCAGAATAATGATCAAACAAGCTAATGATGCATTTAAAGTAATTATACCGAGGCAAAACATTGATCTACATTTATTGATTAACTAATTTATACTGCGTAGTAACACAAAGATTTGGTAATGGAATCCCAGCGGCAATAATAGAACCTGGAATGCATTATTGTAACAAATAATAAGAAAATGATATATAATAAGCACAAGGCCTGAAATTTTGTGGGGAGGGGTTAGTCGATTATATCGATTCAGTACTCAGCTGGTATTTATTTTTTAGACCAAGAAAGGACGAAAGGGAAAGTCGACATCGGCGAAATTTGAACTCAGAACGTGAAGCCAGACGAAATGACGTTAAGCATTTTGTTCGGCATGCTAACGATTCCGTCAGCTCGCTGCCTTACTAATCCTTTCTACTATTGGCAGAAGGTTTGTAATTTTGGGAGTTTAGAGTTAGTCCATTTTATCGACTCCAGTCCATTTTATCGACCTCGAAAGGATGAATGGTAAAGCCGACTTCAGCAGAATATGAACTCAGAACATAAAGACAGACGAAATGCTGTTGAACATTTTGTTTGACGTGCTAACGATTCTGCCAGTTCACCGCCTTAATAATATTAATAATATCTGACAATGTGTGAAATAATAACAGCCATCGGAATATAGATGGTAAATGTTTTTATTTTTCATTCCCTTTCGAAATTATCCATAATTGTGGTGTAAAGTTTTGACTGCTTTTTCTAGCGGGTTAGATGTCGTATTATGGGCATCTCTGATGTGTTTTAATGTACACTGTATTTTAAATGAATAATATATAGTCTATTCACTAATTTTTTCTTCTCGCTAAACCACTGGTAGTAAATAGAAT
>NC_142939.1:28463374-28470874 GCF_046866305.1 Octopus bimaculoides
AAGATGTTTGTGAGAATTCGTGACTCGAAGATATGGTTAATGTTCTTTTTAATTGATGATTGTCAGCTACATGTCAACAAGAGTTCTTTGATATCTTTGAAAATGTATAGCTCTAAGCTTCAAGTATAAGGTCTTTCAGGTGTGTCACGTCAAGGATATGTCTGTTAAGAATATCTGTGCAGCATACTTACTGAACTGATTCTCAATATTTCGTATTGTTGGTTAGAACATCTCTTAATCAATGCAGACATATCTGTTTATACTTAGTTTTTGCTGTTCTATTATATTATATAGTTGGTTAGGATGATAATAATGATAGTGATAATAATAATAATAATGATAATAATAATAATAATAATAATAATAATAATAATAATAATAATAATAATAAATGAAAAAAAATGAAAATTTAATCATAATTTAACTTTACTTAAAAAAAAAATTCAAACAGTACACCAAATCGCTTGTCCAATGGTTATAATGGAAGCGCGCCTGTCAGGAATCTGTCAGCCTGAGGACGAAACATTTTCAAATGGCAGGATATCTTCCCCGAATACGAACCTGGAAGGTCACTTAGACGGGATTTGTCCCAAATTAAGCCCCCAAAGTTCACCACCACAGCGACCACAAAATCAAAAATGTAAAAGAACTAAATGGAATCGGGAAGAATATAAAGAAGTAATATAAGCTTATTACTTTGCATTAAGTAGGCCAACCCAAGAGAAACACACCGCAAACGCCTACAGAATTTGGAGGAGCCGGAATCCAGCTAGCAGACCAAATCTAGATGAAAGCAGATTAGCAAATGTTAGAAGAGATATCCTCAGAAATACCAGACTCACAGATGCAGAATTGACCTCTATTAAAAAAGCGATAGAGAATGACCTAAATATAAGTCAGGAAAGAAATAACGAAGCAGAGGAGAGGAACGTTGGACCACAAGCATTGACTGAAAGGCAACCATCTGCCGAAACCACCCAAGAGCCTGAAGAAAAAGGAAAATATAATGACCCTAGAAAAAACAGCCAGGAAATTGATGTCGAAACAGAATTTGAAGATCACATATTTGCTGAACAACACAGAAAATCTATCATTGAAATGAAGCAGGAAGTTCTGAATGAGCTTGCTGTTGTAGGGCATACAAATATGAATGAAAGAGAACCACTCCATAAACTCCCAAATGCACACCAACATAAAACGCAAATAAAAATTGGCAACTGTGTTACACAAGAGATCATACAACAACTAAAACCCGATCTTAATAAATTAAATGAAATTATTTACTCTGTTGCTAAGGTAATCGAAAGACGCTGTTTAACACCCAAAAAACCAACAATACCAAATTCGAAAAGAAAATCAAACTGGAGAAGTAGAATTGAAACTGAGATTGAATCGTTGCGAAGGGAGATATTAATATTAACTGAGCTAATCTCTGGAAATGATATAAGATCAAGAAAAAGCAGGAAGATCGTGAGAAAATATGGACTCTCAACAAGAGAAGAACTAATGTCAGCGAATGAAACACTGAAACAGAAAGTTCAAGTGAAGGCTCAGAGAATACGCAGATTTGAGAAAAGAATCAGATTCTACAGGCAAAATAAGATGTTCAAATCCAATGCCAAATCATTTTACAGGGAAATAGGGAAAGAAAAAATAACCATTGAAAATCCACCCCCGATGGAAGAAGTTGAAAACTTTTGGAAAGGGATCTGGAGTGATGAGAAACCATACAATGAAAATGCAATGCCTACAAAAATCTACAAGAACAGGTATGGGAAGATTTCTCAATCGCCGACCTAAGGAGGGCTCTAACGAAGGCTCATAAGTGGAAATCCCCTGGTACTGATAGAGTACCAAATTTCTGGCTCTCATCACTCTCGTCTGCACACAAAATGTTAGTAATACTATTTAATAGTATTATGAAAGACCCAGAAAAAACTCCCCATTGGATGGCAAATGGTATTACTTACCTCCTCCCGAAAAATAACGAAACCAAAGACCCAAAAAACTACCGGCCTATAACATGTTTGTCTACTACTTATAAGATTTTGACATCTATTCTAGTGGAGAAAACATATACGTTTATGGAAGAGAATAACCTCTTTCCAACTGAACAAAAAGGATGCAGACGAGGCTCATACGGATGCAAAGATCAGCTCTTAATTAATCGCATGATCCTTGAGAACTGCCATAACAAGCGCAGAAATCTCAGCTTTTCATGGATTAATTATAAAAAAGCCTTTGACAGCATACCACATTCGTGGATTCTGAAATCGCTGGACATTTTCAAAATTTCTCCAGTGATTTCAGATTTTTAAAAATATAATATGTCACTATGGAACACGAAGCTGCAATTATATCATTCTAATGGAGTATTGCACTCAAACAATATTAGCATAAACTGTGGCATTTTCCAGGGTGATTCGCTTTCACCACTAATTTTCTGCATAGCACTAATACCACTCTCAAGTGAACTGAATAGAACAGGGTATGGCTACAAAATTGACAACAGGAAAATAAGCCATCTATTTTATATGGCAAAGATGATGAAGAGCTTCAAGGACTATTACATACTGTGAAAGGATTCAGTGATGATATCGGGATGGAGTTTGGCCTTGAAAAGTGTGCCAAAGTCACTTTTAAGAAAGGGAAACTGGTAAAGTCAAGTTCAATAGAATTAGATGTCGAAACAGTAATAAAAGAACTTGAGCAGGAACAAACCTATAAATACCTAGGAATAAAGGAAGGCTCTGGTATCCAGCATGCAAGCATGAAAAAGAAGGTTAGGAAGGAATGTTATAGAAGAGTTCGAGCAGTTCTGAAGTCTGAGCTGAATGCATATAATAAGATGTTAGCCATAAATTCCTTAGCTGTCCCAGTTGTTCTTTATAGCTTCAATGTGCTTAACTGGAATACCAGTGAAATAGTCAACATTGATAGAAAAATCCGCAAGCTACTGACTTGTAATAAGATGCACCATCCAAAGGCAGACGTGGATCGTCTTTACCTTCCCAGAGCTCAGGGAGGTCTAGGCTTGATCCAGCTTGAACTTACGTACAAAACCACCACAATCGGACTGGCCAAATACCTTGAAACAACTAACGATTGGATGCTGAAACTTGTTGAAAAACATGAAAGACCGAAAAGACTTCACTCTATTCTGAAAGAGCAAAAAATTCGCTAACGAACTCTTAGATACCCACCAGCTTGATCAGGTTGAAGGAAATGCGCCAACTGCTGCTGCAAAGAAAATAAAATTAATTGCAAAGACAAAAGCACATGAAAAATTAGCTAGCAGACGGGAACAAACCTCTGCATGGCAAGTATGTGGCTCGTAGCAAAGAAGCTGATGTCGACCAGAAACGCACGCATCAGTGGTTACGAAGTTCAGGGCTAAAAGCAGAGAGTGAAGGTTTCATATTGGCTGCTCAAGACCAAAGCTTATTAACCCAGAACTACCAAGCCAATGTGATAAAAAATGGAGCTGACCCAAAATGCCGATTTTGTAACGATGCAATTGAAACTATAGACCACCTAATCTCAGGGTGTAGAGTCTTAGCACCTGTAGAATATAAAGCAAGACATGACAGAGTTGGCCAGTATTTACACTGGACAATATGTCAGCATTATAAAATCAAAACCGCTGACAAATGGTATAAACACCATCCTGAAGCTGTGACTGAGGGAGAAAATGTATCGATTCTCTGGGACTTCCCCGTACATACTGACAAGGCTATAAAAGCTAATAAACCGGATATTATTATAAAAGATCAGACAAAGAAGACCTGTTTATTAATTGACATGAGTATTCCCTCTGATCATAATATAGCGGCAAAAGAATTTGACAACATCAGTAAATATAAAAACTTGCTAATAGAAATTGAAAAAATGTGGCACCTCAAGGCGACTACCATACCAGTGATTGTAGGATCTCTAGGAATGATAAAAAATGGTACTGAAACCTATTTGAAAATGATACCACGCTTACCATCCCTACAGGAAGTGCAAAAAATTGTGCTAACTGGAACGACTCATGTACTGAGAAGAGCATTATTGCTGTGAAAACAACATCCATTCATGGATTTTTTTTTCTTAAATACATGTTTTACCTGTGAATTTGCGTGTGTAAACTGGGAATGCATACAACGAGTTTCTCTGCCCTAGGTGTACGGAAAACACTCGGCGAGAAATGGAAGAAAATTTGAAGAAAGAAGAAAAAAAAACAACATAATAATAATAATAATAAAATGCTCTGATGGCTTTTGATCTTAACTGATTGAAAGTATTATCATGTACATTGTTTTGTCTTGGTATAAAAGATGGGCTACAGCAAATATTCTGCTCAATACCACAGATTTGCTTGTCAGTTGTTTGACGATAACCAGTTGAGCATGTCCTTTAGTGGCTGACGATATGTGCATCTCTGATCTCGAGCAGAAGTAGTGGGGGAGCATTATAGCCATGTGTTGAAAGGAATTGTTTGGGGTTTGCATAATTCACCTCTGGAAACATGAGTGTTTCGTTCAACATCCTTAAACAACCCTTATTCAGGTACCTTTTGAGCAGGATGGGCTACTCAACCTGAAGAAAATTCTAACTTCCCCCCTACCTGCTGTTTATCTTGATATGAGATCACTATGACATGCACTTATGGTTGTGATGGATGTGCCTGGGCTTCGTATATTTTACACCAATGTCACTGTGATGGCATCCACTGCTCTCTCACTCAACAACAACAATAATAATGATAATAATAATAATAATAATAATAATAATAAGTAGGTAGGATGGAATATTGCAAAGATAAAGCACTGTACAATCAACTGAGAATGAATGAAACTGAAAATTTCCTAGGGATGTTGAATGAATGAAACTGGACAATTTTATAGGGATGTTGAAGATAAGACAGACGGAGAATAAAGATGGCTATGGATGACTAAAAGGTATTTAAAACCAGAAACGAGGCTGTAATCTGTGCTGCCCAAGAGCAAGCATTAAGAACCAATTACATCAAATACAGAATATACAACACATCAGAAAGTTATAAGTGCAGAATTTGTGGACAACCGTATGACATATTACCAGTCAATGTACGCCACTAGCCCAGAAGGAATATGAGACGTCATGACAAAATAGCAAGGATTATTCATTGGACACTTTGCAACAAGTATGGGCTTGACAGAGCAAAAGAGTAGTACGAACATAAACCCGAAGGTATCCTCGGAAATAATAATGCAAAGATCCTATGGGATTTTATGACTCAGTGTGACCATGAGATAGAGAATAAGAAACCAGACATAGTGTTAATTGAGAAAGAAAGCAAACGATGCTGGATCATTGATATAACATGCCCAGCTGACAACAAGGTATGCGATAAGGAAGAAAGAAAAGTTGATAGATATGACAGGTTAGCGTGGGAGGTTAAGCAGTTGTGGTCGAGGAAAAAGATGGTAATAGTACCAATAATTGTCAGGGCCCTGGGAACAATGAGTAAAAATCTTGAGAAGTACATGGAACAAATAGGGGCTGCAATAAGGGTGGAGCACTTGCAGAAAACAGCACTGCTTAGAACCGCTCGAATACTCCGGAAAATGCTCGAAAAATAAGGGGTGTTACCTTAGTTCAATGGTAGTCAACAGCAAGCACCGTAGTACATCTCCAGCGTTAGAAGCTGTGCAAGGACAATAAAGTAAAAATAATAATAATAATAATAATAATAATAATAATAATAATAATAATAATAATAATAACAACAACAAGAGTACTCAGAGAGGGAAAACCTCTGCCAAGGCAACACCAACGTCCTCTGAATGATTAGCCAGAGATGATTTTTAAAATGTGAATATCTGAAATAAACTCGACTGCTCTCATAAACGAGAATACTAAAAATTAACCAGACCGCTCCCAAAGATTAAGTAAAAACACAAGAAAAATCATCCAGAATCCTTGTACCTACCGGATCAATCTCAAAATCTAATCAGTTCATGCCCGTAACGAGGCCAGACATCCCTGAATGTTTCATCCGAATCCGAATAGTTGTTACGTAGTAGCAGGGCTAGAAATAGCAGCCAAATCTTTGGCGGTGAGATATGTTGAAGGCACTCGAAACAAAATAAAAACCCTATGGAAAAAACTATTTCACACCGGGGTTACGAACGGGTCTTATACAAAATATTTACCGTATTTTTAAAGTCATTTTCACTTTAAAATACTTTTAAAATATGCAAAAAGAAATTTTGTAATGGTATTCACTTGAAAATGATTTTAAAAAAACAACAATATTGTCTACTTAAAGAAAGCTAAAATATAAATACCTACTGTACAAACAACTCACATTTTTGAAATCACATTCACTTAAAAATATTTCTAAGTGATTAAAATATTGTGTTTAACAAAAGCGAAAATGGAAACATTTCGTTGTCAAGTCACTGTGTTTAATTGAAAGGTAAGAGTTTCTTCCCTTCCATGATCAAGTTGTTTTTGGAATATTTTCCCATTATGCACCGTTTTGGGTATTTATACCCCGAAAACCCTTAATATCTCAAAAGCCATTTGTCCGATTTACGCGAATCTTGTTTCACTCCGTTCGTATTAACATTTCAGAGGAACTTAATTCATAGTATTTTCCCATTATGCGCCAGTTTCGCTGGGTAACAAGGCAAGCAAGCAAACAAAATTCAAAATTGAAGCTGACTTTTAATGTATTATAGATATTAGGGGTAGATAGAAGGTGGCGGGCTGGCGGAATTGTTTGCACGACGGGCAAAATTTTGTTTGTCGTTACGTTCTGAGTTCAAATGCCACCGAGGCCAACTTTACTTTTCATCCTTTCCAGGTTGATAAAATAATTCCCAGTTGTGCAATGGGATCGATGTAATCGACTTGCACTCTCTCTCACAATTGCTGGCCTTGTGTCAAAATTTGAAATCAATATTAGGAGTTCATAAAGGCGTCGAGCTGGAAGAATCGTAGGCATGTTGGGCGAAATAACTAGCAGCATTTCGTCCAGCTTCACGTTCTGAATTCCAATTCAGGCTGACTTTCTTTTCATCCTTTCGGAGGCGATAAAATAAGAACCAGTTGAGCATTGGGGTTAGTGTAATCGACTAGCCCCGTTTCCCGAAATTGCTGGTCTTGTGATACAATTTGAAACAAATATTAGGCGGTGACATGCTTTCTTACTTGTAGTGACAGGGGCTTGTTTAGGGAATAAAAACATAATAAAGAAAGAGAAGTTTATAATTTGGGGAGAGTATGTTTCTCTCGTCACCGCAGGATGTACTAACGTGTAGTATTGAGATCGACTTAATCATTTCTACCAATCGCCTAAGGTGATTCGTCTTTGTTAAAAAGCAATAATTATTTGATCGCCAAGTCACTACCATAGCTGCAACACTCTCCCCCGTTCCTCAGCGAACACCTTTTGTCCAATCTGTGAAAGTCAGTGCAACAAAAATGCAATTGTAACATTTATCATGAATCCAAATCAAGAACAATTTC
>NC_142939.1:28475874-28508374 GCF_046866305.1 Octopus bimaculoides
AAGAAGGACGGATATTCATACACTAAAATTCTAATGCAACAATATTAACTTCCTTGTATATTCAACACCATTCACACATTGTTAGAACTTGTTCGGTGTTTGATGCCATTAATGATCTTACATCGCAAATTGTTACTGCTTTGAGCAAAATATTTCTTCATTTCTGTTGTACAAGCTTTAGCTTGTTGAACTTTATGAATATTGACCGGAACACTTCTGCGAACATGAGAGGAATTGAGTTTTGAGAGTGCGACGTTAGAGAGCATTAAACACATAAAAAAACTTCTGCTGTACAACTACGAATAACAAGACAACAAAAATCACGACATAATCCCAAATAATACCAACAAAATTGATCGAGTATAGTAACCTCTTGAGGTCAATTTGTTTGTTAAAAATGATAGCCAAATCTCTCTCAAATGATTATTTTTAAATTTCGGCACAATGCTAACAATTTTGAGTGGAAGTGGAGGTCGATTACATTGGCTCCCAACTGCTCATCTGGTACTTGTTTTATTGATCTTGAAAGGATGAAAGGTAATGTTAGCCTCGACCACATTTGAGCCGAGAATGTAAAACCGGAAGAAATCTCGCGAAACATTTGTCCGATATACTAACGATTCTGTCAGCTCACCGCCCTAAATCTATCTCAAAAAATACCCCGACATTTTAAAAGAGGGCAGAGTGCATCGGATAATATAATTCTGTATACCTTATGTTTGAAAAAAAAGCAAAAAAAAAAAAACAGCAACAACAAAAGATAAAAAAAAAGACAGCACGAGCACGGCTGTTACGTCATTGATTATAAGTCTCCTTTATTAGGGTTGGTCCAAGACTAAACAACAACAAAAACAACAACAACCATAAAAACAAAAAAAGAAGCAGTAACAATCACAGCAACAAAATGATGTGGTAGAAGCGATAACAAACAAGAGAAGAAAGACAAAGACAAACATACACATAAAAACTGACGTCATCAACAAAAGCAATAACAATAACAATAATAATTAGAAAATCTGCAACAATGACAGCAGCACCTGCAAGAAGAAGAAGAAGAATATTAATAATTACAGCAAAAATAAGGGGGAAAAACCCACCAGAGAAAACATTAAAAATAATATCGATAGAAGAAACGTTTTTAGCATCCTTTCAGCCTTAACAGACTCATAATTCGACAGACGTTCAGGCCGTGACCATCCTGTCTTTTAAAACAAACTTTTAAATCAGTTCGGCATATTTGACACGCAAAAAGACCGTTTAGGCCATTTTCATTGCTGTTTGCCATAAAGAAAATTATCACTTTAGGCAACAGGTGTAATTTTTGAACTGGTGTAAAAGTTTGTTTGATCCACAACACTACTTCACGTGCCTACTACGAATTTTGTTCGAACCAGGCGGCATCACACGTAGGAGGCTATGACTTCCGAAGTCATTTCAGGGTTGTCTCTCTGGGTATCCGGTGCAGATGATAGTCTGAAATGATTTTTTTCATTCAACAGAAGGTACCCAGAGATAATCGATGGTGTTTTGATCTCTGTTGCCTAAAGCGTTTATTTTCTCTGCAGCAAAACCGTACAGAAAATGGACTTTTAACTGGTAAAATATGTCTGAAACATATTTAAACTGATCTAAAAGTTTGTGTTTAATTCACCACACTACTACATAACATGTTTTTTTAGTGTTATATAAGAATATACTACCCATTGTTGTTTTTCATACTATAATATGGAAGGATAATCAAAGGAAAATTTGTTTGCTATTTCTTGCAGAGCGAAAATAGCAACCGTAGTAAGAATAGTAGAAAGATTATCAACAACAAAACCAGCATCACTGGAATCTGCAACTGCAAAATGGTTGCAGACACAACAGATGCAGTATGACAACAGTGAACCCCACCACCCCTCCAAAAAGCAGCGGAAAGATGTGATCGCTTAATCTCCTTGAAATAATACACCTAAATCTTCATCGACTCTCACCGTCATAAAGTCGAAGGCTGGATAATGTAGTCACTGACACACTATGTCTCAGACAGCTTGGTAATTAGTAGGGCCTTTTGATTATTAGTAGAACACATTTGAGCATTAGTCCAAAATGTCTGCGCTGTGTGAGCATTAGTGTTCCAGGAAGTCTTACGTGAATGTATGTATGTGTGTGTGTGTGTGTGTATGTGTTTTTAATAAGAGTTAATCAATAATTGCTCTTTCTCCTATAAGTTATTAAAAAATTTTGCAAAATTGAAAAATATCACAAAATCTAGCGGTATTCGAGAGAGAAGTGACCGGCAATTTTTTAAAAAATACTTGAAATTATCAGAAGAAAAGCAAAGAGGAAATTCGTGAACTTTGTTCGAAGAATAAATCTAAATTGTTTCATAAATTCAAATTATTCGTATTTTCCACTTTGAGATGCCTGAAAGTCATAGATGAGAAGAAGGAAAAAAAGACCACAACATCCATAAATTTTGTCGGGAGGAATTATCCTATGTAGCTACATCGTCTGAAACAGTATCTAATCTATAGATTAGTTTCCTAAATTAGATGTTCAGATCTTATCCTTAAGATGAAAAAGAACGTATTAAGATATCTAAAAAATAAAAAAAAGCGGTTCTTAATTAAATGCGATTAATGTTTATGACGACATTGCTTTGGAAATGCCAAAGAGACCATAGAAACTAGGATGGGGGCGAAATGCTCAACGTTATTGACAAAAATCTGGTTTCTATAAAGAAACAATTTTAAAGAAAGGTAAATTTATGTGAAGTATATTGCAAGAACAGATCAGGCTGAGGTCTATAATACAGAAAAGAACCCCAACACATTCAACATATTTGTTTTTATTTTTGTATAGCGCAGTTGCATAGTCTCAGGCTACCCGTGCTACCCGTATTGTTTTTCCTTTGTCATAATTTTTGTCGTTACAGTGGCGGTGGTGGCGGAGTAGGTAGTGGCCGTACTTGTAGTCTTAATTATTTCTTTATTGCCCATAGGGGGCTAAACATAGAGGAGAAAAATAAGGACAGACAAAGGATTTAAGTCGATTACATCGACCCCAGTGCGTAACTGGTACTTATTTAAACGGTCCCGAAAGGATGAAGGGCAAAGTCGACCTCGGTGGAGTTTGAACTCAGAACGTAACGGCAAACGAAATACCGCTAAGCATTTCGCGCGGCGTGCTAACGGTTCTTTTTTTATCTTTTCTACTCAAGGCACAAGGCCCGAAGTTTTGGGGTAGGGAGCCAGTCGATTAGATCGATTCCAGTACGCACCTGGTACTTAATTTATCGACTCCGAAAGGATGAAAGGCGAAG
Source organism: Octopus bimaculoides (assembly GCF_046866305.1). Taxonomy (NCBI): domain Eukaryota; kingdom Metazoa; phylum Mollusca; class Cephalopoda; order Octopoda; family Octopodidae; genus Octopus; species Octopus bimaculoides. The sequence continues at coordinate 28,479,182 of NC_142939.1, forward strand.
TCGATCTCGGCGGAATATGAGCTCAGAACGTAAAGATTGACGAAACACCGCTAAGCATTTCACCTGGCGTGCTAAAGATTCTGCCAGCTCGCCGCCGTAACTTGTAGTCATATTGATGCTGCTGTTGATTAATATCTTTTGTATTGCCTTATTTATTGCGAGGAAAACTGCTTTATAATTGAAATTAAATTTCCATGCTCTTGTCACGGTTGTAGTGTGGTCCACTGTATTTTTGAACTTCGTGAGTGTTCGCTTCCTCTTCCATTTGAGGGTAGAAGGTGGAGGACTCTGTGGTGTCTTGCAACTCGCTACCAGAGCTACCTCTTACTTATTCCATGTCACTTAGCAGTGCAGATATGGCCATGTTTACATTTAAAAATATATTTATCAAAGCGAATATTTTCTTTTCGGATTTGTGCCCCAAAAGGGGCATAAACAAACACACCAACCAAATCTATGCAAAGACTGTGATTTCGACAAACATTTTGTAAAAAAATAAACAATTCATAACTTTTGGAGTTACAAATTAAAACGAAAAAGTTTACCAGCAAGAAGACACACAAACTACCACTAAGCATTTCGCTCGGCGAGCTAACAATTCTGCCAGCTCACCGTCTTAAATAATAATAATAATTATTATTTCTACTCTAGACACAAGGCCTTGAAAATGTTTTGGGGAAGGGAGTTAGTCGATTACATTGACCCCAGTGCGTAACTGGTACTTATTTCATCAACCTCCGAAAGGATTAAAGGCAAAGTCGACCTGGGTGGAATTTGAACTCAAAACGTAGCGGCAGACGAAATACCGCTAAGCATTTCGCCCGGCGTGCTAACAATTCTGCTAGCTCGCCGCCTTAAATAATAATAATAATAATAATAATAATAATAATAATAATAATAATAATAATAATAATAATAATAATAATAATAATAATAATAATAATAATCCTTTTTCCTATAGGTACATGACCTGAAATTTTGTGGTAGGGGGACTAATCGATTACATCGACCCAAGTGTTTCACTGGTACTTAATTTATAGACCCCGGAAGGATGAAAGACAAAGTCGACCTCGGCGGAATTTGAACTCAGAATGTATCAACGAGCGAAATCCCGCTGAGCATTTCGTCTAGCGTGCTGATGATACTGCCCCAGATCACCACCTTAAATAACAACAACAACAATAGTAGTAGTAATAATAATAATAATAATAATAATAATAATAATAATAATAATAATAATAATAATAATAATAATAATAGAATCAGATAAAATATAGACGTAAGAAGAAGAACTGAGAGAAGAAAAGATAAGAAGCTGTAAGCATAAAACAACTGTAAATCAATGCTATAAATTATGGTTAGAGAATGTAACTTAGGTGTATTTGAAAAATTTCTACGTTGTGATATTCTATACTGTGGTTTTCTCTCGTGATTTAAATTTCCTTATCAAGCATACTAAATAAATTTTTCATTCAACCGACTGCTATCTCCATCTTACAAACTTCACAATTTCTAAGGTTTCGTTTATCTACTAAACAGCTAATTTATTCGTTCTTATTCTTTAGAGATTTGTCACGAAAATCCGATGTAATTGACCACATTGGTGAATTAGTTTGGCGAGCACAGTGGAGTATGATATGGGTCCTCGCTTAACAGAAGCCGGGACGTGAATTTACTTCAAAATGAAGCGAAAATAATTTCGCTGTTTATGCCTTTGTCTATCAAAGATGAAAATGATAACGCCAACCTGGTGTAGCTGACTATTTAAAAGTGAAAATAGATATTCTTACATCATAACCTAAAGTGGAGTTTGTTCCAACAAGAGTTCTTACGATATGCTTTTGTGGGTTGGTATACTTGTGCTTCTTGCGAAATAGATTTGGTTCGAAAAACATACTTTATCTGAAGGGTTGACGTTATTAAGTAAATATAGAGAAACGAGTTTACTCTATTGAACCGTCCTTAAGCCGAATCATATTTGTTTTAGCGTTGAGGAAAAGGAACATGATGAGTTGTTGCCATTTTTGTTAAGCGAGGGAAGTTTGAAGATTAAGAGAGAATCCTCAACAACTTCTTATGAACGATAAAAATCTACTGCAAGTTGTTGAAATGTAACAGGCAAACAGATAGAATACATCGGCTTCGTGATAATAATAATAATAATAATAATAATAATAATAATAATAATAATAATAATAATAATAATAATAATGATGATGATGATGATGATAATAATAATAATAATAATAATAATAATAATAATATAATGATAATGATAATAATAATGATAATAATAATAATAATAATAATAATAATAATATAATGATAATAATAATAATAATGGTTTCAAATTTTGTCAGAAGGGCAGCAGTTTTGAGGGAGGGGGTCAGTCGATTTTATCGACCCCACTGTTTCACTGGTACTTAATTTATTGACCCCGGAAGGATGAAAGGCAAAGTCGACCTCGGCGGAATTTGAACTCAGAATGTAGCAACGGTCGAAATACCGCTAAGCATTTCGTCCAGCGCGCTAACGATTCTGCCAGCTCGCAGCCTTAATAATAATAATAAAAATAACCCTTTCTACTATAAGCACAAGGCCCAAAATTTTGGAAGAGGAGCAAGTCGATTACATCGATCCCAGCACTCAACTGTTACTCAATTTATCGACCCCAAAAGGATGAAAGGCAAAGTCGGAATTTGAACTCAGAACGTAGCGGCAGACGAAATACCGGAAAGCATTTCGCCCGGTGTGCTAACGATTCTGCCAGCTCGTCATCTTCATACTACCACTACTACTACTGATAATAATGATTTCAACTTTTGCTACAAGGGCAGCAACTTTGGTGGAGGAGATGAGTCGATTGCATCGACACCAGCGTTCAAATGGTACTTATTTTATCGACCCCTAAACGATGAAAGGTAAAGTCAACCTCGGCGGAATTTGAACTTAGAACGTAGCGGTAGACAAAATACTGCTAAGCATTTCGCACGGCATTCCAACGATTCTGCCAGCTCGCCGCCTTCATCATCCTCATCATCATAATAATAATAATAATAATAATAATAATAATAATAATAATAATAATGATTCTTCTTCTTCTTCTTCTTCTTCTTCTTATTATTATTATCTAGGTACAGAGTCATCAATTTAGTTTATAATCGATGTAATAAACCCCAGTACTTGTCTACTATTTATTTTATCGCCTGTGAAGGATGCAGCATGGAATACAGAACGTAAAAGGCTATAATTAATTACTGCTAAGTAATTTGTCCAATAGTCTACTGATTTTTCTATACAGCACCCGCTGGAATTTGACATAATGATAATTCTAAAAGTTTATCATAATAGTACTCGATTCACACGTGTCGTAAACCGAGTCTGTAAGCTAGTTTCGAATCTCATTTGAAGCAAATTCATTTTATTTTCTACTATTTATGCTTAGAAGGAAAATATGAATATTACTTACCAATGTTTATTGTCTTTAAGATTCAGGGCCATTTCCAATAATGAACCTTGTATGACGACAACAACAATGTACCTTGTATGGCCACAACAACAATGTACCTTGTATGGCCACAACAACAATGTACCTTGTATGGCCACAACAACAATGTACCTTGTATGGCCACAACAACAATGTACCTTGTATGGTCACAACAACAATAATATACTTAGAATGGCAACGAGAAGAATAATATATTTTGGATGGCAACAACGTAACAAGTGTATGTATTAGTGTATTGGTGAAATATTCCAGCAAGATTACCGAAAAATATATTGGTAAAAGTATCTAAAACAAAACAAATCTATGAGATTTGTACTTATTTACCTGGCAAGTGAAAGCTGTTTCAATATACAATTAGTTGCTACTTATACAAAATCCTTTCAATTAAAAAAAAATTTCTGAATGTTTGTTGTTGATATTTTCAGCTCTGAAGTTTCTCAATGAGTTCATTTAGATCATTTGTCTTTCTAAAATTTATAGTTCAAAATCAATATTCGTTTCAAGTGAAATATAAAAACTGTAGATTAGATGCAAACCTAATGGACCAAATCTATTAACCAAATTCAATTGCTGAAAAAAAAAAACAAAAAAAAAAATTAAGAGCGGAGAGGAAAACTGAAGCATGTAGTTATTGTGTCTTTTTCATGTTTTTGCATAAAAAGGTTGATAGTGCAGGGGAAGTAAAATGGCTTCGTTTTGAAACTGACAATGTTTCTTGGTCCTGGTTTTCCAGTTCTTACTCTTCTCCATCGCTTTGATATAAAGAATGGATCTGAACATTGGCATAAGGTCACACATTTTGGTGAAGGATTGGAAACATGACTGGTTTGATGAACTCAGAACGTAAAGGTATGCAACTAAATTCCAAGAAGTATGTTGCCGAGCTCTCTACGTTCCAGTGTGTACGATAAACATAGTGATGTACTTGTTGATGTTGATGTCGAAACATCAAGTGTTCACTTAATGACCACAACAAAACTAGGTGTGTGCTTTTGTGGTTAGAATATTCGGTTCACGATCGTAAGATCATGAGTTCGAACTCCGCCAGCGCATTGTATCCTTCACAAGACACTTTATTTCACGTTGCTCCAGTTCATTCAGATGGTAAAAATGAGTGGTTCCTGTAATTAGAAAGACCAGCTTTGTCACATTCTATGTCACGCTGAATCTCCTCGAGAACTACGTGTGTGTGTGATGTGCTCAGTCACTTGCACGTTAATTTCATGAACATGCTATTCCATGGTCCGGATCAACTGAGACGTTCATCACCGTAAACAACAGGGTTTCAGTAAAACTAGGTGGTGTGATCGTAATAGAGTGAGTAACTGATAATATCAACGTGTAATAGATTATAATAGTAATAGAGTCCGCTGATAAACGAATCTTTCGAGCGTACTTCACTCTTTATCACTTACGTCGGCACAAAGCAACTGATACATTGCAACTGAGTTGTCTACAATTTATAATATGCAGCAGAAATTGCTATTAGGTAAAGGGGTCATCAAGTGATCGGGGCTATACCGAAACCCAAATAGCATAATCGGTGACAACTACAACAGGACTTTTCACTTACCATAACGGATAAAACTTTTTCAACATTTTAAGATTAAGTTGTACATGATTTTGATTTAGAATTACATCAATTTTATTTTACTTAAGTGTTTACTAGTCTTACGAGTTTCCAATTTCTCTACTCCTGGCGAGTATGAAAACAGTTTTGGTGGTATTTTACTGAAGAGCAGGTAGGATTTGTTTCAGAAAAACTTAGTGGCTTATATCAAGCGAGGTAAAAAGATGAGTAAAAGAAATATAATATTAAATTAGAGCTCCATAGTTTTGAGATCATAAACTCTTTCAAAGTTTTATATGTATTTGAATAGTATATTTAGTATCACAAATAGGGAGCAATATGGCGACGACGAGCTGGCTGAATCATTAACACCCCGGGCGAAATACTTAGCGGTATTTCTTCAATCTTTACGTTCTGAGTTCAAATCTCACCGAAGTCGACTTTGCCTTTCATCCTTTCGGGGTCGACGAATTAAGTACCAGTTGCATACTGGCGTCGATCTAATCGACTGCCCTCTCCTCCTCAAAATTTTCGGGCCTTGTGCCTAGAGTAGAAAAGAATTGTTAGCACCCCGGGAAAAAATGTTTCGTGGCATTTCGTCCGTTTTTACGTTCTGAGTGAGTTCAAATTCCATCGAGGACAACTTTGCCTTTCATCCTTTCGGAGTTGATAAAATAAGTATCTGTCGAGCACTTCCCCGAAATAACTGGCCTTCTTCTAACAACTGGAAGCCAATAACAAGTAGCAATTGGTCTAAAAATGACACGATATATAGAGCAGCATTCCACCGAGGTTAAGGTTTGCCTCATTCGCTCTATACTATAAAACAGAGATTGAGAACCGATTCTTTCTTTCTTTCTTTCCTTCTTCCTCCCTTTCTTTCTTTCTTTCTTTCTTTCTTTCTTTCTTTTATTCTTTTACTTGTTTCAGTCATTTGACTGCGGCCATGTTGGAGCACCGCCTTTAGTCGAGCAAATCGACCACAGGACTTATTCTTTGTAAGCTTAGTGCTTATTCGATCGGTCTCTTTTACCGAACCGCTAAGTTACGGGGATGTAAACATACCAGCATCGGTTGTCAAGCAATGTTGGGGGTGGAGGACAAATACACACACACACACACACACACACATATACGACGGGCTTCTTTCAGTTTCTGTCTACCAAATCCACTCACAAGGCTTTGGTCGGCCCGAAGCTATAGTAGAAGGCATTTACTTGCCCAAGGTGCCACGCAGTGGGACTGAACCTGGAGCCATGCGGCTGCTAAGCAAGCTACTTACCACAGTCTACTCTATAACCGATGAAAGTTTCGCAGATAAGATCTTAACTATGCCATATACATGTATATAGACAAATGCAAAGATACATACACATGCATATACATAGATGCATACATATGCACACACAAGTTTGTTTCATGCACTTGTGTGCTTGTGTGTGTGCAGCCATGTTAATATTTGCATCAGTGCAAGTTTTATTCTGTATGTCGTTAATCTAGGTTCGGCAAAGAGAGATCGATAAGGGAATTATGAGACTGGAATGAATACTGTCCTTTGTTATAATTGATTGTCAGTATTCTGCTGTGGACTGCGATGTCCTGGGCGGCTGGAGTTCAATGAGTGAAAGCGATAAAAGAATAAAGGTTATGATGAGCAGACAAATCTGGTTTTGATGACATACATTTAGTGACGTTGGGTTATTATGTGGACAGACAAGTTAACCGGCTCACCAGAGAGAGGGAGAAAGAGAGAGAGAGAGAGAGAGAGAGAGGGAGAGAGAGAGAGAGAGAGAGGGAGAGATACAGACCGAGAGAGAGAGAAATGGGAAGAGAGAGAGAGAGAAAAAGAGAGAGAGAGAGGGAAAGAGAGAGAGAAAGAGTGAGGGATAGAGAGCGAGAGAGGAAAAGAGGGAGAGAGAGTGGGAGCGAGAGAGAGGGAGGGATAGAGAGCGATAGAAAGAGGGAGAGAGACAAAGAGAGAGAGCGAGAGCGAGAGAAATAGAAACAGAAAGAGATCGGGAGGGAGAGAGAGACAGAGAGACAGACGTGGAGAAAGAGGAGAGAGAAAACGAAAGAGAGAGAAAGAAAAAGAGAGAGAGAAAGAAAGGGAGAGAGATGAACATAAAGACAGAAAGAAAAAGAGAGAGTCTGAGACGGAGAGAGAGAAAGAGAGAGAGAGAGAGAGAGAGAGAGAGAGAGAGAGAGAGAGAAAGAGAGAGTGTGTGTCTATACTGTCACTAGATCTGCCAGAAACAATAAAAAATATAAATCTTGAATTCACACTTCACTTGCACAAAACAGGACACAATAGATTATGTAGTGCTAGATATTATTTGATTGAAGAAAAAATAATTTTTTACCATAAGTCAGCCGGATCAATGCCTCGTGGGACCAAATAACGCTTCACTTATTGTCAGATGTCAGAAGTAACATGTTTCTATATCTCAAAATACAAACAGTAACATTATTCCATACAATGACATCATCTATCGATATGACATTATGCATAATGATAGACGGTAGATTGTTGTGTTTAGAGTATCGAATTTTAATGTTTGTTCTTAGTTTGTGAATATAGCTCCAAATTTGGGTGGGTATAAATTTATGAGCAGAAATGCAAACGAAAGAGAGTTCAGACCATTCTAAGAGAGGTTTTGCTTTCAATTCGTAATTAATTAAATTCTTTGAAGTATTACTTCAAGTTTCACGCACGCACACACAAACACACTCAGAAATATAGGCACATTTATACAAACGCATGTTAAGATATAGATGATTCGCGCATACAAAACATATACACATACCAATACTGGTGTGAATATACGCAAATAGCCTAAAAAATATTATTTTCTACTCTAGGCAAAAGGTCCGAAATTTTGGGGGAGGGGGCCAGTCGATTAGATCGACCCAAGTACGCAACTGGTACTTAATTTATTGACTCTGAAAGGTTGAAAGGCAAAGTCGACCTCGGCAGAATTTGAACTCAGAACGTAAAGACAGACGAAATGCTGCTAAGCATTTCGCCCGACGTGCTAACGTTTCTTATTTCTTTATTGCCCACAAGGGGCTAAACATAGAGGGGACAAACAAGGACAGACAAAGGGATTAAGTCGATTACATCGACCCCGGTGCGTAACTGGTACTTAATTTATCGACCCCGAAAGGATGAAAGGCAAAGTCGACCTCGACGGAATTTGAACTCAGAACGTAACGGCAGACGAAATACCGCTAACGTTTCTGCCAGCTCGCTGCCTTAAACAGCCTTCGAATTTTAAGTGATACACACGCATGCTTGTACATGTCTACGTTTATATATTTACCTGTATGTATAATGTGTGTATATATGTGTGTATATAAATGTGTATATGTGTGTATTAATGACTAATGTTAATATACAAGGTATATTACGTTTTAAATGATACAACCATACACACACATACATTTACACACACACACACACACACACACACACACACACACACACACACACACACACACACACACACACACACACACACACACATATAAAGTGTGTGTAGACGCAGGGCTGGCTGTGTGGTAAGAAGATGACTTCTCGACAACGTAGTTTCAGGTTCAGTCCCACTGCATAGCACTTTGGGCGAGCGTCTTCTACTATAACCTCGGTCCAATCAAAGTCATGTGAATGGATTTGGTAGACGGAAACTGAAAGAAGCCCGTCGTATAAATATGTGTATGTGTGTGTTTTCCGCATCTAGCGGTTCGGCAAATGAGACCAATAGAATAAGTATTAGGCTTTAAAAAATGAGTCCTGGGGTCAATATGTTCGATTTAAAAAAATCCTTCAATGTGGTGCTCCAGCAAGACCGCACCCAAATTACTGAAACAAGCAAAAGAATACACACACACACACACACACACACACACACAGACACACCAATAAAAACAAACAAATAAAAATACCTCAATAGATAACCAGATAAATAAACAACAGCAGACAACACCAATTAATCAACAAGCCATAAACAAATAAATTAATCCCTCACTGCAACTTCAAGAATCACAAAAATACAAACATACAATTAATGAAAAAACTTTAAAAGGTTAACGAGAATTAGACCACACCCACACCCACCAATGGATACACACACACACGCGCGTACATATACACGTTGTTTATCTATCTATCTATCTATCTATCTATTTATCTATCTATCTATCTGTCTATCTATCTATATACATACATATATGCATAAACACGTTTTTCATATATATATATATATATATATATATATATATATATATATATATATATATACAAGTTGTTTATATATGTCTGTCTATTTGTCTGTCTATCTATCTATCGATCTATCCATACATACATACATACATACATACATATACATACATATATACATCTATACATATACATACATACATACATACATACATACATACATACATATATATATATATATATATATATATATATATATATATATATATATATATAATATCTTTTATCTTTTTTTGTTGTTTAGTTATTAGACTGCGACCATGCTAGGGCACAACCTTGGGGAATTTTTAGTTGAACGAATCTGTCCTAGTTCTTATTTTTTTTAAAGCCTTGTACTTATTCTATGAATCTCTTTTGCCGAGTCGTTAGGTAACGGGGATGTAAACACGCCGGTTGTCAAGCGGTGGTGGGGGAATAAAAACAGACACGAAGATACACAAACACACACACAGAAACAGACACAGACACAGACACACACACTCACAAACACACACGCGCACGCACCAAAGCTATGTGTGATGAAAAGTCTCTTGCTTTAAGAGTATCACGAAAGGCCTGAGTTCTCTTACAGAGCATAGAAACACCGCTGCAATAAATGTGTGACTCTGAGAGGGGCATGTGTGGAACAAAATCGCAATTAACTGATTCTCCTGTGTTTTCATTTACCCTAAGCCAGGAACTTATCAGCAAATCCTACACTTTTCTCTGCAAAATAGGGCTAGTTTATCCTGTTCAGGCTATATTATTAGCATTATTCTGCGATTGAGAATTTAAAATCACTTCTTTAACTTTCTAAAAGACATCTCAACGCTTCTAAAAGCAAACTTCGTTTGTTTATTTACGTTTGTCGTAATTTGAATTTAATATATATATATATATATATATATATATATATATATATATATATATATATATATATATATATATATATATATATATATATATATATATGTATGTATATGTGTGTGTGTGTATGTATATATTTATATTTATACATATACATATAAAATGATGAGAATGAAGAATTTTAACATTCAAACTTTATGTTTATTACCAGTTAGAATAAAAGTCCGACACGTATTTTGCTCTCACCAATCGCATATTATTGCACATTCATATGCAATGATTTATGCATAACTGGTGCGATCTCTTAAGGGCAAATAAATCTGGCATTGTTTGAAGTTTAAATTAGATTTAGTAGCAGTAGTAAATTCTGAACATTCGCCAATGAGAGGTTTTTCTCGACTGTTTGTTTGGGTGAAATTCAATAGCTTCAGCAGTAGTGATTGTTGAGGTCAACAATTGTTCTTGGTTAGGCTGGGAGAGGTTATTTGTAGAAGACTTTTCTTTTGAATGATTCTAAATACTTTATAGTCGCAGGGCATATTGATGGAATTCAGAGTTGATCGTATTATTTGAATTTTGTGATGGCTATTTATAGTAGTAGTGGATAGTTGCTGATCAGTAAGGACCACCTGGCTATTAAAACAAAGAAATACTCAGTCGTATTTTCAATTCTCCTGACCTGTTTCTTTTTACTTATATGTTTTAAAGTATTTTTAGGTTAAATCACATTTAATGTAATCTTATGAATTGAATTTAATTCTTATATTCTTAATATGCATCTAAATAATAGAGTTATTATACTTAGGTTTCGCATGAAGGTTTATGGATATTATATAAATTAATGCATTCTATTATTAAATTTTTTAAAAAAGAAAACGTTGTTTGTATGAGCAATTAAAGCTTCTTTCATGCCTAGTATTTACTAATTTATGTTCCGAAGGAAATATTTGGTATAATTCCTCCAGATATAAATTGCATCTTTCGTCCCCAATTTTATAAGGTTTCGCAGTACTAATTATTTGCCACTTTAGTGATTATTTAATATTTTCATCCTTCAGCGACCATATGAGTTTATTAAGAACTGTTGAAAATTTTTTAGTGTTATTTCTAAAGCTAACTTTCGCGATTTGCTATCCTTTGTTTTATAAAGCAAGAGATATCACCTATATAGTAATATTTATTTTTATCAGGTATGACTATACATTTATAGAAAGTATTTATTACTTTAGAGTTCTTCTAAAATTTACATTGCGTGTTTCCGTGTATATCTACGTCTTTGTTAGTAGATTTAATAATGTTTGTATTTGCTTTCTATTTTAACTGATTAATCTAAATTATTATTGTTTTCATAAAAGTCACTATTCTTTCTAGTTACCATATGTGTTTATTTATTAGTTATAGAATCTACAGAATTGTTTAGTTGAATGGTTTCTTTTTCATCATTATTTATTTTCTTAGTAGTATTTTCCATAGAATTTGGATTAATCATCTTATTATCGTTTTAAAAATAATAATAATTATTATTATCATTATCATCATTATTATTGTTATTATCATTATTATTATTATTATTACTGAGTGAGAGAGCAGTGCATGCTATCATAGTGACACTGGGGTAAAATATACGAAGCCCAGTATACCCATCATGACTACCCGTCTGATAAGGGTACACCAGGCACATGCATCACAACCATCTTTGCGCGACATGATGATCTCATATCAAGATAAACAGCACATGACGTTGCCGGTGGAGGGCACAGTTAGAATTTAGGGTTGTTTAAGGATGATGAACAAAACACCCATGTTTCCAAATAGGAATTATCCAAACCACAAAAGAATTCCCTCTCAGCACATGGCTATGATGCTCCCCCAATACTTCTACTCGTGATCAGTGATGCACATATCGTCAGCCACGAAGGGACATACTCAACTGGTTAAGGTCAAACAACTGGCAAGCAAATCTGTGGTATTGAGCAGAATATTTGTTGTAGCCCATCTTTTATACCAAGACAAAACAATGTACATGTTAGCACTTCCAATCAGTTAAGATGAGAAGCCATGAGAGCCACCGCCTGGTACTGCATCTGGTATTATTATTAATTTTATTATTATTACTAGCAAATCTACCCATCTACGATGGTGGCATAAAATGAGGGAGGGAAATCATAACAGTAGTATGTATTGAAAAATGTGTAAATGGATTTTAATATCAATGTGATTACAAAACGTCGTTGTAGACGATATTTTGTCTGTGGTCGACACTTAATTTTCAAGGTACTGGAATCCGTTGCTCTACTCATAGCGACGTATAAGTGGAGGGGGTAAAAATACAGCTACTCGATCCAAAGTCTGGCCCTGTGCCTTGTTTCCTGCGTCTTAATTGGAAGGGAAGCTGGTTATCGGTTGGTATAAGGGGTATCCTCGGAATGAGCAGGCGTTTACCATTGTGGGGGCCAGTTGCAATCACTGCTTCAATAACATTGGAATTTAGTCCTGCTATCATGTATCTTGTTCCATTGCTGTGTCCATTGGCTGGATCAAAATTCTTAAGGAGCATTATCGGACAGTTCTTTTCCAATTTGATTTTATGGAGTGGCTATCCCGAATGATGGCGGTTGATTGGCATCTAGTATTAAACTTCTGTGATACACTTTACCTTGGATTTTAAATGTGGTATTAAATCCAGTTATCGAGGTATCGATAACACAACCAATGGACGCAAACGCCAATGCGTTATTATACGCTCGAATATTTGTTATGAAATTGTTATCGTTCCCTAATGACACAAATTGAGGCTGGATTGCAGCTGAACTTTACCGTTTTCGCAACAGAGGGAAAGTGCTTCTGCTGGCCAGTGCTTTGAATAACAATGTGGGTGTATATAATCATCCAAGCTGTCGAAGTAGTGAGAACGGTATGATAACGGAATGTTACTTTCGATAAAGCTTTTCTGCATCGCTATCAAATTGTACTCTGTAATCCGTTCATTGTCCTATTCAGCGAGGGAAATGCTTACCAAGGCATTATCTTCCACTTGTACTTGCACTTGTCTTGATTTTCGTCGAACTAGAGTGTTCCTTATCTGTTCCGAAGCTCACGCACTTGAGAGGATTTTTGCGTGTTATTTGGCAAGCTAAAGCGTCCATGTTCTATTCCGAAGATTTCACTTGAGGATTTCTCCGTGTTATTTGGTGAGCTAGCGTATCCCTGATTCTATTCCGACGCTCTCACTTCTGTATCACGGCGAAATCTATGAATTTCCATATCCTTATTCCGTTGGGCTTGTCTGTATTCACTGTTAGATTGTCTCTTACTTTTTATAGCAGCAGCTTTCCTGGTAGTCCTACCAATTCCTGATTTTCGTTTCCAGGTCATTATCGCGTAGAACGAAGGTAAATTGAATAAAGCATTACCACAACTTTATGCATAGAATCGTTGACATAGTTCATAGTAGTCATACACTGATTAAAAATGAGCCAAAGTCATCATAATCATTCTTTAATAAAGCTTATGGCGTAATTCAGTGGAGAAGTAAAATAAAGAACAAACAATTCATCAACGATTGGACAGACCGCTAAATTCACAAGTTGTTTTTTTTATTCTCCCTGTGTTTATTTCCTCGTGTTCCTTTTTGTTGAAGAGCGTAGGCTCGAAACGTAAAAGATTTTTCACCTTCCCGAGCGTCAAACTAATACACCTGCTTGTTTATAAACCTGTCTTCGTCTTTTGTTTTTCTGTAAATTTCAACTATATATATATATATATATAATTTAAAGAGAGTTAGAGATTATGAATACAACCAACTAAGGGATAATATCTATCCAATATATTGCTGGTAGAATACCCAATTATTAATACACAAGTGTTTTTTCATTGCATGGAAATTACACTACTGAATGTAATAAATGGGTGAGGGTAAAACATTTTACCCTTAATTTAAACGGCAATAAGAAAATGGAGGGGATCAAGAGGCGGTATTCACCAACTTTTAGACATTATATTATGTATATTTATTTATTAAAAAAATAATTATAACAATATACTTTCTATGTTCTACGTTATATATTTTAATAATTACTGGTATTTTTATATATGTAAAGCATAATATGTTATACATGTATGTATATTGTTATAATTGTTATTTTTTTAAAAATAAATAAATAGACATAATATAATGTCTAAAAGTTGATGAATACTACCTCTTGATCCCCTCCATTTTCTTATTGCTATATATATATATATATATATATATATATATATATATATATATATATATATATATGTGTATGTATGTATGATTGTATGTATGTATATATGTATATATATGTATATATATATATATATATATATATATATATATATATATATATATATATATATATATATATATATATATATATTCAAATATGAATTAGTAGCAGCTCGAGGTGATGTATATGTGTGCGTATGTGTGTGTGTGTGTGTGTGTGTGTGCGTGCGTGTGTGTGTGCGTGCGTGTGTGTGTGTGTGTAGATCTGCAAATATATATACGTGTATACGTATATACGACTGCACGCTCAAATATGCTAGCACATCACTGCACATGTGCGTAACGATTTAGATGTTTACTTTTGGCCATTTTTATTTTGAAAACGAATGTTATCAACCGAAAGAGAAGCCATTTAGTTTCTAGCCGAAAGAAACGAGTTATTTTCATGACAATATTAGTAATGTTACGTTAAAATATGACATTGCAACTGCAATTGTTAATATCATATTTGTTGAAGTTTACATTGTGACAATTCTCAGAGCTGCGCTTTCTTTTTCTCTATTTTGGTGTTGTTGGAAGCTGACATTTATACCTTCCGGTGATTTATGTAGGGTACACATGCACTACTGCACAATCACATATTCTCTCACACACACACACACACACATATATATATATATACACACACACACATGCATTTCGTAGATGTGCTAGCAAGTGTTTTGATGTGAGATCGCACGCTGAAACTAAATCGATTGCTGCGTTGTAGCATGGAAGACATAACTTAACCTTTCAAAAAGGAAGAAAGACTGTCAAAAATTTTAACAGTGAACATGTCGTAGTCTCGAGCGACAAACATTTTGATACCATATCACAAATAAATGCCTCGCTGAAGTTGACAGTCTTTGTGTGTTTCTGAACGACTAACGTATGTCTTCTTCTACGCTGTAATCGATACATATATATATATATATATATATATATATATATATATATATATATATATATATATATATATTTATATATACATATATATATATATATATGTATATACATATACATATACATATATATATATATGTGTGTGTGTGTGTGTTTGTGTGTATAGGTACTAGGGTGCCTGTGTTTATAAGAAGTTACTCTCCAACCACATTATTCTGGGTTCAGTCCCACTGCGTGGCATCGTGGACAAGTGTCTTCTATAATAACCTCTGGTCGACCAAAACGCTGTGAGTGGATTTGTTGACGGAAACTGAAAGAAGCTCGTGTCGCTTACACACACAGACACACACACACAGACACACACACATACATACATACATACATACATACATACATACATAGAAATATATAAATGAAAATGCATTAAATACTAAAAGACGTACACATAGGACAGAGACAGAAGGACCCTAATTCTTCTTCAGTTATCAACCGAAATGTTAATATTCAGTTTTGTGCCTTTAATGATAAGACTGGGAACTTCGCATATCGGCGGTACATGCCAAATTTGTGGGGAATTAGGGCTCGAGCAAACAAAACGATATAGAGTGGACGTACGAAAGTAAACGAATGTAATTTAAAGCGATGGACGAAAACAGAATAAATGCAGCCTTTCGGCCAAATAAACAAGGATCCTGAATGGATATCGAAAGAGAAATCGTAAGAGAGGAGAAAGATATTGACAGGCAAGCTCAGCGTCTGGTGCCGAAAAGCAGAAAGATGGGAAAATTAGTCACGGGTCATGTGTGGACAGTAGATAAAGGGGAAGAAGGATGAGAGAGAGAGAGAAGCAGATAAAACAGGGAAGGGAGGGAGAAAGTCTACAATTACAAGTGAGAGGACGAGAGAGAGAGAGAGAGAGGAAGAGAGGAAGTTGCGATGCTAGCAAAAGAAGTATGAGGACGAGAGAGAAAGACAGATAGAAGATAGAGTTGCAAAAAATATATAAAACTTACTGTGAACAAAAGTTGGGATGCATGGCGTTGAGTTACTCATTTAATGAAAATTGCATTAAATACTAAAAAACGTACACGTAGGATAGACATACAAGGACCCTAATTATTCATCAGTTATCAACCGTTATGTTAATCCTCAGTTTCATGCCTCTGTTAATATATTAATACAAAGTGATTGGAATCTTCAGTATATTCTGAGAGATTAGCCCCATCTCGAATTTCGAGAGTCCGGACAAAGTACTTAAGTCAATTTTCCGTTTCCTTTTCAAAAAGATAACAAACTCGAATGTTAAGTAATAACCGAGGCAGTAAGTTCGTGAAAGACCACTGGAGCAATATTGGTTTCAATTTTGGCACTAGGCCGGCAATTTTTGCGGCAGGGGATAAGTCGATTACGTCAGCCCTAGTGTTCATCTGGTACTCATTTTATTGACCTCGAAATATTGAAAGGCAAATTCGACCCCAGTGACATTTGAACTCAGAACGTAACTTTGGAAGAAATGCCATAAAGCATTTTTCCTGGCACAGTAACAACTATGCCATCTCAGTGTCTTGATCTCTGGAGTAATATTGCTCAACAGGATGCGTAGCTCGGAGATCAAGGAGTCTTTGCAGGTCGAGCTGATACTTTTCTGCATTCAGACTTCACAGCTCCGGTGCTAATTGCCGTTAGAATGTTGCAGGAAAGAATCGCAACACGGATTCTTCAAGCCGAGATAATCGATAGGAGGCCTAGGGGTTAGGCTAAGAAAAAGATGGTTGGATAATGTCTATAGTCTTCGCTGGTCATCCTTAGGTATCCTGCAGGAAAGTGTAATGACGATTGCTTCTGATAGAGCCTTATGGAAGAGGTGCCTGAGGACTCGATCTCCACGACTCTCCTATTAACAGTAGGAACACAAAAAGGGGTAGAAGTGGATGGATGATGAAATAATAAAGTATATGAATTTATTGGACCAAAAAGTACATGTGAAGTTGCATTTGATTACTTCAGTTTCAGTCGAAGTGGGAAAGAATTTCTGTTGAGAATTTTGGTTGTGATGACTAAATATATTCCATAAAAATGGCTTATTTTGCGGCCTTGTGACAAATATTCCATACAAACTTATTAAATTGAGAAAATTTCAGGGTTTTCTGTTAATAACATTATCTTGTTCCAATGGTAAGGTCTCATATATACAAGCATTCCGTGAAGACATAATAGTGACAACTTATGCAAAATTCAATAACGCCTTCCTTTAGTTAGGAATGTTCGCAAGAAATCTTCATTGAGAAGGTAGGTCGAGTGTTTGTGTATGTATGTGTGTATGAATATGTATGTATGTATGTATGTATGTATGTATGTATGTATGTATCTATCTAACTAACTATCTATATCTGCGTGTGTGTATCTATGTACGTGTATACAAATATATATACATACATACATACATACATATATATATATATATATATATATATATATATATATATATATATATATATATATATATATATATATATATATATATATATGTATGCATGGATGTATGTATGTACAACTTGTTTTAAATCTATCAGTGTGAGATATACAGCAACAGTACCAAATAGATAAATAATATTTTGTTTGCCAACAGAATGTGGCGGTCCGATAAAGGACGATGTTACTGTTGTTTAAGCCCCAGGAAAACATATTTTCCAGGTGGCTATTGACACAGACTGTGTACTTGCCTTCAGTTCATCTTTGATGTTACAAGGAGTTTTGTTGGTCTCTCACTCAACTGCGCCCCACACATAATAATCAAGGGGGTTGCAATGTGGGGAGTTAGGTGGCCAGATGTTAGGGGTGATGTGGACGCAGAAATTGTCTGACAGCCGTGACTGAGTTCTCCTACTTGCGTGTCATAGTGCAGAGGTGTATTGTCCGACATAGGTGCTTCCAGCAGCCACTCTTTTGACCCCTTGATGTAGGCTTCCGTGTTGAGTCTGAGACTGCATGGGAGGATGAATGGAGGCATAACATCGCCATCGTTAGTGATCACTCCAAACACAATCTGCACTGTCCTCAGATTCACACCCAAACACTCTGAAATGTTCGTATTGGAGCTTCCGGCGCGAATGCCAAGCAGTGCAGCATGGTGTTTCCAAACTTCTGGCAGAGTGAATTGCATGATGCTGCTGTTTTTCTCACAGACGGTGCCCAACTGACCCTACTATACTGTGTAGTTGACAAAATAAAAAACAATGTGCATGCGCGAAATTAAAAATATAAAATGGTGACAATTTACCCATGGCATCCTGTATATATACATATACAGGGTGCTATATATATATGTATATGTATGTATATATAAAACAAAGGATGTGTTGTATGTTTGTGTGTGTGTGTGGGTATGTCTGTATGTGTGTGTAGTACGTATGCATTTCTACAGTATTCAAACGATTTTCACCAAACTTTACACACACATTACATATGTGCCAAAGATGGTCATGCACTATAATATGGTCATGTACTATGCACTATAACATTTTGCCCAGAGATCCCGTGTAAAACGAGAAACCGGGAAAAACGGTGTTTTACACAAGTTTTTCTTTAAAAATTTTTGCAGTTTTCAACCGATTCTCTCCTTTTCTGTCCCTGTTTATTTCTCTCTTCTTTCTCTTTTTCTCAATTTCTATTTTACTTGCTTACACATATTCTCTCTCACCCTCTGTAATAGTTCATCTCTTTTAGTCTGTCTGTTTTTCTCTCTCCCTCTCCCTCTCTTTAACTCTCACACTACTGTCTACGAATTGACTTCCGTGCATTTCAATTAGTCGTGCGTAAAAATCTCTGTCGTTACGGTTTTTGAAAAACGATTTAGTCATATTTAGTCATATTTAATTTTTGTTGAACCAGCGTGTTTAAATTCAGTTTTGCCACATCTGCCTAAAAATCGACTTCAGTGTATTTCAGTTTTGTCGTCCGTAAATATCTTTGTCTTTACGGTATTTGTACGTTCTCCCTACAACTTTACTTTTTTTTTTTTTTTGCACTCCGTCTATTTAAATACATTATTTACATTTCTTTCTCAATCAAAAAACGTTGTGCATGCAGTCGTGCAAGCGTACGTATGACCGCTATGGGTCAGTTACAGTCGATAAGTCTTCATTACTAACCAAAGATATTTCAACCACACCACTGGGTGGTCATGCATTAAAAAAAGCTATCCTAAAGCGGCTCAAGTTTTTTCACTCAAGTTATTTTCTTCTGGAGCTTTATATGCTCAAACGGGGTTTGCAAGTTCTGTCTACAAATTGACTTCCCTGTCTATTTATATGAGATTCTTTGTGTCAACATGTAAATTGTTTTTCATTTGGATTAAAACAATATAACATTGGTACTGGTTCGGTATTACGTGCCAAAAGTGAAAAAATAAGATCTATATTGTAATGTGATATAATATTGTTTCACTTTTATTCTTTCGCTTTTAATTCTCATGTGATAACACTAAGATCATCTTATTTCTATTATATTTATGAGACTTTCCCAAGATCAGCAAATGCATGCTGCAGCACATCAAATGGAGTCTTAAGATAGAAGCGAGATGAGACTTTCTCAAGATGAGCAAAGGCATACTTCAGCACGTCAGATGGAGTCTCAATACAGAAGTGAGATGTCTCTTACCCAATATCAGCAAAGGCATGCTGCAGCACGTCAGATGGAGTCTCAAGAGAGAAGGGAGACGAAACTTTCCCAGCATCAGCAAAGACATGCTGCAGAACATAAAATGGAGTCTGATCCTAAGATCAGCAAATGCATGCTGCAGCACTTAATGCCGGATCATTAAAATGACATTTTAATGATTAGACAGAGGTCCAATAGAACAGCTCTCAGAAACAAACTACGTACAAATTCGTTCTTCACAACTCCAGATATAAAATTGATAATTTTGTCCAAATTGGTGTGGTAAACTCAAATTGTCATTTCTGCAAATCTTTAAAATTTCCAAATGAAACTAATGACATGCTCTGCTCAGGCGATAAGTTAAGATTGCCAAAACTATCAACTTCTCCTCAACTTCCTATGGGTCTTCTGGAAAGCACTTCCATCCAGTCAAAAGATTTTCTGAACAATATCAGACAGTTCAATTCTGCATTTCAAATGACATCGTTTGGGCATGGATTTACGCCAGCGTTCAAAGTTCAAGGGCAAGTCTATCACCTCACTGCTTCCCTGTTACCCACAAATGAACAGCTACAGTTCCACTAAATTTACTTTATGAGTGATGTAGGACAACACACCCGAAGGTGGTGTCAAAACTTCAGACGATGGGTTCGTGTTGGACGCAGCGCCGACCGCAGCACTGACAGCTTTTCGGTTCGTACAAAAATCACATAACTCCCCCCCCCCCCCCAATTTTCCATGATAGGTTAGGGCCTGGAATACTCCAAACGGATGCATGACATGTCGCTTAGTCGAATTAGCCCATTATTTACTCCACAAATGTTTTGTCGTCAATGCTGCACTTTCTCGTATCACCTGTTTCAACATAACTGTAATGTATATACAAACTGTGCTATTTTAATTCCGAGCTACGCCGACTTTCTCTGTTAGTAATATATCAAAATAGAATGAAGATTTGCGAGTATAGAGATTATCAATCCGAGCAAAATACTTCTTAAGCTCTCTACTAATACAAATACACCAAACTTACAAAAGGCTTTTTGATCTGTAAAGAACTCGCGGTAGTCCTAAGGAGCATTGTGACCAGCGATTTATAGCAACATTCGATAGTCTGTACGATACCGTGATATAAATGTTAATGTCGGGAAAGAAGCAAGCATGTGATTATGCAAAGCTGAGCTACCAAAACATCTGCACACATACACACACATGTACACACATACACACATGTACGCAATATATTTACTGAGATAAGAGAATATTCCTTTTATATTTATATATGTATATAAAGCTAGAAAAATGTTTGCCATGATTACTTCATACTAATCAATATTTCATATACTAATTAGGATTTAGAAGGCGTTCCATAGCCATCCACAATCAGTCTGTGTAAACACGTTTTGATGTTTTGCTTCCTCTTATTGTTTTTTTAACCTGGAAATGTGCATATGCTACAATATAGATTTTTCACGTGTAAGAGTATCAACTGTGTTATTAGTTAATGTTTACTCATTTTTCCTTTTGTTTTCATGTTTGATTTTACATGGCAGTAAAGTGCGATTCCATTACAGATGTTCAGTCAAGAGTAAGAACATAAGTGATTCTGTTTACCACCATAAAACTGCTGAACGAACAGAATATAGCAAAATACAGTAAACAATACGAATGATCCAGCACCCAAGCAACAGTCAGTACACTTCCTCCTCGGTGAGCGGAATCTCTATAGAAATGTAATACTCCTTTCTACTACTATAGGCAAAAGGCCTGAAATTTGGTGGGAGGGAAATAGTTGGTTATATAGACCCCAGCATTTCACTGATACTTAATCTATCGACTCCGAAAGGATGAAAGGTTACGCCGAACTCGGCGGAATTTGAACTCATTATGTAGCGACGGGCGAAATATCGCTAAGCATTTTGCCAGCGCGCTAACGATTCTGCCAGCTCGTCGACTTATAGACATGTAATAACAACGAATCTTTAT
The DNA here is from genome assembly GCF_046866305.1 of Octopus bimaculoides. Lineage (NCBI taxonomy): Eukaryota > Metazoa > Mollusca > Cephalopoda > Octopoda > Octopodidae > Octopus > Octopus bimaculoides. The sequence continues at coordinate 28,501,215 of NC_142939.1, forward strand.
CATTCAGAAATAATTCTCAAACGATTTTTATAAACTATATTAACTCATAAATGAAAATATTTTAAACCGTTTATTTTGTTGTCAGACCTGAAACATGCTACATTTTACCATTTATAGAGTATTACTTGGACCATCTTTTTACCACAGTCATCCTCCAAAGTTCCTTTCCAAGTGAAACTTGAAAAAATTCATGAGGGTCAAAGATAAAGGTTTCAGTGCTTTCAGTCTTGTCTATCATAGAAACTCTTTCGCTAAAACCACCAACAGATAAACACTGCTTGTTCTTCCGATCCAAATGAAGAAGACGGGAGGATTTACACGATGGAATCAGCTGACGTCTGTATCTGACCAAGAAAAGACAGTAGCTGTCCGACGTAACTCCAAAAGTCATCGGTCCGTCATGGTAGTTAAAGTCCATTATGTGATATGATCAACCACTAGTCCCGAAGAAGAGTAACTAGCGCCCATTAAAATCCACGTGCACATCTACTTCGAATCGAAATTCCGTCCCAAATACCGAATTTCGGATTTGTTTTCAGGTTGTACCTCAGCCACTGGGGCCCATCGAAGAGTTTTCGCTCTCTCGCCTTAGCTCTGACAATGCAACCTTTGTGCTTCGCGTTGCAGAATTGTTCAAAGGTTAATCTCACCTCAAGTACGTCGGTTGTAATGCCATTCCCAAGCGGTTCTTCTAAGTTTCTGGCTGGGTTACCCTCTACACTAGTTTTCTCTGTCGCTACTTCCTTACTAAACTTTCTCGATTCTACTTAATCACTCTTTTCTGGGCGAACCACCATTTTTGTAAACGATCCCTCCATCAACGTCCGCTTAACTAGTTCTCTAATCCAGTCACTGTAAGATTAGCGTCTGGGACGATGTATCCAGTTTCTACAATTCCCCTCCTATCCACGAAGCTTATCTATGCCGACTGTAGAGATCAACAAATCTGTTGTCTGGACAATCTACGCTTGCCCTGTCCACTGGTCCACAAGACACTCTTTCGAGATATGAACTGGATGCCCCGATGCGATTTGTCCAAATTCTGTTCGTTCTGTGTCACTTATTCCAGTTCGGTAGATCTAAGTTCCATACATCTATATTTATTGCGTTTCTTCTTTATGTCTTTTCGGGCCTTTTGCGGAAAATTTTAAGATACAGTGTGTCATATCTGCTTCAGAAATGTATCACATTTTTCTAATCCTACGAGGATAAATGAATAGTTTCTTCTGTCAGGGCCATGTGATCGAAACCGCTAACAGTAAATTTGTTTGTCGCGTTGTTGTTGTTGTTATTAATGGTGTTGGTGTTAATGTTGGTGACGTTGTTTTAGTCGTTATTAGTGCGTGTGCTGCAGCTATTGAAGATCTGTTTTTTAATCATTCTTATTTACAACAGTTTTGTTGTTTTCGTTGTTGATGTTGTTTTTATCTTTACTCTTGTCACAGATGTAACTTCGATGCTTTACTTTGATTTCCTCTAAATGGGTAAATCATAGAAAAATACAAATTTTGCCCCGAAGGGCGAAAACAAAACGGAACTAAGCTCCTGAGGATGCTGGTTAGTTTACGACAACACCGAACAAAAGTTTGCTAACACAATCTTATAAAAACATAATTAAAACAAACAAATTCTTAGTGCAAGCTGAAGGGGCGTCTTGTCGATTCCAAAACAACAACAATTATAATCTATTAAATCTTAAATAAGGTTGATAAACTTTGCACGATATTTACTCGTTTAATGATATCGAAATTAACAATTAATTTATTCTTTAATTAAACCTAACATAGGTTTAATTAAACGCGCACTAACATAAGCACTGATATATGAGCATTTAATTTAATATATATTTCTTTATTGCCAACAGGGGGCTAAATAAACAGAGGGGACAAACAAAGGGATTAAGTCGATTATATCGACCCCAATGCGTAACTGGTACTGCTTTAATCGACTCCGAAAGGATGAAAAGCAAAGTCGACCTCGACGGAATTTGAAATCGGAATGTAACGGTAGACGAAATACCGTTAAGCGTTTCGCCTGGCGTGCTAACGATTCTGCCAGCTCGCCGCCTTAATTGAGTTTAATTTAAAGACAAGTATTATAAGTCGATGAGCTAGAAGAATGGTTAGCACACTGAGCGAATTACTTTACGGCTTTCCGACCGTCTTTACAGTCTAATTTCAAAGTCCGTCAAAGTCGATTTTACCTCCCATCCTTTCGGAGTCGATAAAATAATTGCCATTTGAGTACTTGGGTCGATGTAAGCGATTTATCCCCTCCAGTGAAATTGCTGGTCTTGTGCGAAAATTTGAAACCAGTATAAAATAGTATTTTAAGTCGATGAGGTAACAGAATCGTTAGCATGCCCCCACCCTACCCTCCGCAAAAAACAGCATTTCGTCCGTTCTGAGTTCAGATTCCGCTGAAATCAATTTTCTTGGGGTTGATAAAAAAAAAATGTATCCTCTGATATCGATGTAATTGACTCACCCGCTTCTCCGAAATTCCAGGCCTTGTGCCAAAACTCGAAACCAATATTATAAAGTATCTAAATGAGTTCATTTAAGCTTTAATTTTAACGTTTGCTTTTGAAATCAATATTTGTTTTAACCGAAGGTATTTGAAGAAGAGAAACAACGGATGACAGGATTAATCATCAAGTGGTTTCTTGATTTATCTTTTCGAGTTTTCAGTTAAAATTCTCTTATTGTCAACATTGACTTCCTTTATAGATAAAAACAAATGCCAGACTTATTCTGTTGCCAATTCTGTACATGACTTCCAAGAAAACAACATTCTAAGAATATTATTCCAATGTACTAAATTAATATAAGTCAATGAAGGTCTCTGCACATTCATTCGATCTGCTAGAAATATGTGCCAAATGTCACTGCCTTTTCGAAAATGAAAGCCCATTGGTTAATGTAATCCTAGATATCCATGTAAAAGCGAACTGGCCACTGCTGGAACACCTTTGATAATATGTTTGTTTTCTTATGTTTGAAATGAGTTTAAACAAAATTGCGGCACCAACATTGTGATGAAAGTTTCATATAACAGATTACGGTGTACAATGTCCACGAACACGTTTTGATCCTCGAATTTGCAGTAAATATGTTTTATGTGCATCGTGCGCACCAGCATTAGAAGATATCAACATAACTACCGTACAGCTAATAAAAGGCTTCGTAGTGGGTCTCAGTTAAAACTAGAGTTGAAGCAGTATGAAACCGGTACTCCATCGGTTACGACGATAAGGTTTCCAGTTGATCCGATCAACGAGAAAGCAAGCTGGTGAAATTAATGTGGCATTGGCTGAGCATTCCACAGACACGCGTACGCTTAACGTAATTCTCAGGGAGATTCAACGAGTCACACAACGTGAAAAGGCCGGTCCTTTGAATTACAGGTACAACACATTTTTTACAGCTGAGCGAACTGGAGCAACATGAAATAAAGTGACTTGCTCAAAGACACAACTCGCCGCCGGGAATTGAACTCATGACCTTAAGATTGTGAGTCAAATACCCTAACTGCTAAGTCACGCGCCAACAGCATAAACATGCTAAGCAGCATTACCAACCTTGGAAAACTCATAACTTGTCAGTTCTTTCTTGTATAGAACGAGGCACTGCGTCTAGACAAATAAAGCCATTTTTTAAAACAATTACGGTACGAAAAAGAATTAGAATACACTTAAGATTAATTCGTAGAGAGACAACGAAAGGACTTCGAAACCAGTTTAAAAACAATTTGGTATAATTATAAAAGTTACAATGTCTAATTCCTGTTCCTGTAAATATGGTAAATCACAAGCTTAACTGTGCAGGTAAGAACCTTACTTCACAACTAAGTCGTTTCGTGTTCGGAATCACTGCGCGGTACTTTAAGTGGCCTTCGATTATTAGCACGACTTCATCAATTCTTTGGGAAATTTGGTTCACAGAAATTGGGAAACAGTAGAAAACAATGATATAAATATATATATATATATATATATATATATATATATATATACATTATATACATTATATACATGTATATATATATATGTATATATATATATATATATATATATATATATATATATATTTATATATATATATATGTATATATATATATGTATATATATACATATGTGTGTGTGTGTGTGTGTGTGTGTGTGTGTGTGTGTGTGTGTGCGTGCGTATGTGTGTGTTTGTGCTACATTAATGGAATGACTAGGCAACAGATATTACATGCCCAACTTCATTAGTTTACACTTGCTTCTGCTATGTGAAGCAGTGCATATGCATTACTTTATAGCATTGTCGAGGCCTTTAACAAGAAGTGTGTGTTTATTTCAAATGCTGTTTAAATGCATGTTGCCACCGACACGGTATTTTCCCACGTAATTTCATTAAAGTTATATCACGCACTGTACTGGCCTAATGCTTTATTTCTCAGCATATGTATATTGAGTTCTAATTCAAATCACTATACATGGATTCAACTAATCCGGTGGTACTCACAAAAATAGCTCCTTAATGTATCATTCTACAAAACACATAGAGAATACAGTACGATACAAAGGAAAAACATAAGGAGTGTATAAAATTACAAATGTAGACATATACGTAATAAAGCATAATAAAATATATTGCTTTTCTATTTATAATTTTACATAAATATATATATGCATATACAATGTATTATTACATGTACATACATATATATATATGAGAGGTATTGGTATCTAGAAGACCCAAAGAGTGGCAGGTAACGCTAAGTGCTATGGACAGACCGTAGTTAAACACTTGCTTCGATAGTGATACGAGTGAGTAGTCTAGTGTGGGTCTTGTATTAGCATACACACACACACACACACACACACACACACACACACACACACACACACACACACACACACACAGACACACACACACATATATATATATATTAGACAAAATGAGATAATAAAGCCAAGGCAGTGAGTAGTTTTCAGGACATTTATAAGGAAAAAATATAGATATAGGCTTACAGCTGTTTCTGGGATATTAAGGATATCTCTTCATCAGAGGGATATCCATATATATAGATATATATGAATACACACACACACACACACACAACACACACACACACACACACACACACACACATACAGATACACACATACACACACATGTATGTATGTATGAGTATACGAATGTAATACGTTAGTGATAATACACCTTAAGTTCAAATTTCGTGTTCAGTTTATGTCAAGTAATCACCAGACCACAAACTCAGCCACTTTCTAGAGTATCTTTCCATACACGCTTTGCTATTTTGTAAAGTTACCGACAGTTTGTGGAAAAATCTATAATGTGAAGTATTGGAAAATATTATTTAGCTTATTTCCCCTAGATAGTTAAAGCTAGCGAGAGACTTAAAAGCTCTGACTAAGACAGGGATAAAAGTCGATTTAAAACTGACATGAAAAATGTGATGGAAAGTTAAGATATACAATACCAAAAGAACAGGTATAGGTCATTACAGGATTGAAAAAACTTATAATAATAAGAATTGATTACATTAGAACTAGCGGGGAACAAAAGATCTGGCTAAGACAGGGATAAAAAGCGGATTAAAAACTGACATGAAAAATGTAACATGCTGGAGCACCGCCTTTAGTCGAACAAATCGACCCCAGGACTTATTCTTTGTAAGCCTAGTACATATTCTATCGGTCACTTTTGTCCAACCCATACGTTTCGTGGACATAAGCACACCAACATCGGTTGTCAAGCGATGGTGGGTGGGGTGGGGTGGGACAAACAGACACAAAGGCACACGCACACATATATATATATATACACACGACGACCTTCTTTCAGTTTCCGTCTACCAAATCCACTCACAAGCCTTTGGTCGGCCGCCACGCAGTGGGCCTGAACCCGGAACCATGTGGTTGAGAATCCAGCTTCTTACCACATAGCCATGCTGCTTCAGAAAAGCGTGGATAGGAATCTAGCAGAAACATAGTTACCTTAGTTTGCTCACATGATCGGCTGCAACCATTGCTTAGCAAAGAAACTATACTTTCACTTTTAGCGGGATCCTCAGAAACTAAAGATAAGGCTGTAGCGTAAATATATCCTGATACTTGTAGCCATTGCAAACATTTCTATCATTTTCGATTAGATAATACGTTTAAAATCTAAAATAAAAGTTTTCACAGAAAAAGACAAGTTATTAAGACTTAATAAATCTATTTTTTAAAAAAAGTAGTCAGCAGTTATTTGTATTATTTTTATTGAAGCACCCTTCAACACTGAATTTTGTATAATTATATGTACGCTTATTTTCACACACATGCACGCATACATATAGACATAGAATAGCATATTTAAGTATATAAACCTTTATAAACATGTATATGCGCGCAAGCGTGTGTATGTGTGCATAGTTTATGATGTTTACAAACCCTAAATAAGAACAGGGTTAATTTAAGGTGAAATGCTCAGTGAACCCCATATGATCAATGAGGGTGTGGAGCTCCTAGTAAATCTTTTTGTTTTTTGAAAGGAGGACAGAACACGCATTCTTTGAGTGTAATCAGTAACCCGATCTCCGGAATATGCTTAATATCATATTTCCGGTTCCGTCCAAGGGCCTGAACTTCATGTCTTTTCGATAATTGCTTGTAGATTATCGCATGGACATATAAATCATAACTGTAAATCTGTAGATAAGTGCACATAACGGATCTTTTTTAAAACGGGGGCCACATTTTTCATTAACGAAACACTTTGAAACTTGGAACACTGGTAGAATGTGTCATATAAAACATCTTTTTCTCTTAGTCTTCTTTAAAAAAAAAGAATTCCATAAAATGTTCCATGTTAAAGTTGTCGTATTTCTGTAATTTCAACCAATCACTGACGTCCATTCAGCCGATATACCTTAAGTGCCGACTACATAAGCAAACGATTCTGAAACAATTAACCCTAACCCTAACCCTAACCCTAAACCTAACCCTAACCCTAGGGTTAGGGTTAGGGTTAGGGTTAGGGTTAGGGTTAAAGCAAATTTAAAATGAAAAAAGCAAATAAAACGAAGGTATGGAGATTAAATACGCTTTACATCGCTTAATCAGCCAAAGCAGTAAATATAAACAACTGAATACTTGTCAGTGATTG
>NC_142939.1:28515874-28575874 GCF_046866305.1 Octopus bimaculoides
CACAATAGCAATGAACAAGTACTAATCTAGTACAGAGGACTGTATGCTGCGGCAAAAATTACATTCTATTGTCAAGGAAGCTTGCAAATTCGCAAGGGAACTCGGCATTAACCTTGAATTAGATGAAAAACCTGAAACGACTGCCACCAAACAAGCAAAACGGACCAGACTGCAAAGAAGAACGGGCAGAAACAAATTGAGAAGCGGTGGAGCCAGAAGCCTCTGCACGGTCAGTATATACATCGAAGCCGAAATGCTGATATAGAATCAAACAACAACCCATCAGTGGCTGAGAAGCTTAGGGCTGAAAGCAGAGACTGTTTCACATTAGTGGTACAATATCAAAGCTTCTTTATCAAAAACTACCAGGCTAACGTTCTTCAAAACGGTTCTGACTCTAAATGCAGATTCTGCGATAAATTTGATGAAACAATAGGCCACCTCATTTTGGGATGTCCTGTGCTGACACCAAACGAATACAAAAATCGCCACGATAGGGTAGGACAATATTTATATTGCAAAAAACATGTAAATATTACGAAATCAACACTCTTGCTTACTGGTATGAACATCATCCTGAGCCAGTCGTTGAAGGTAAAAATGTTACTATCCTCTGGGATTTTCCAGTCGATACCGACAGAACAATCCAAGTCAATCAACAATTAAAGACAGGGAAGAAAATACTTGTAGGTTAAAAGATGTGTTCCCACTGATAAAAATATACCTGTAAAGGGATTTGACAAGCTGGGTAAATATAAGGACCTGGAAATTGAAATACAAAAGATGTGGCGTCTTATTGTAGGTGTCGTAGGTATGATAAAAAAGGGATGTCAAAGACATCTAGATGATATTCCAGGAGAACCTTTTTTCAGAAAAATCCAAAACATTGTGCTGATAAATACTGCCCACATCCTTAGACAAACCCTATCAATTTAAATACCTGTGTTGTGTTATATGAAGATATTTCGCTGCTGCACCTCACACTTTCCCTACCCAAGCTTTCAGTCGCTCTGTAACATTTTTTTAATCCTTCGCTAGCCCTAGGACGCCGTGTGTGTCCCTGCAAGTGATTGTAACAAACATGCAGGTTAAAAGTAAATAATGATAATAACAACAACAACAACAATAATAATCCCTTCTATTACACGCACAAGATCTGAAATCTTCGGGAAGGCGTATAGCCGATTACATCGGCTTCGGTGATCAACTGGTACTTATTTTATCGACTCCAGAAAGATGAAAATCTAAGTCGATGTAAGCGAAATTTGAACAGTGAACGAAAAATGATAATAATAATGATGATTTAAAAAAAAAAAGAAAAACTACCTTCTTGCGGTAGACAGAAATGGCTATATACATCATCTATCAGTTCGTCGCAACTTTAACCCCATGACCCCAGCAGCTATCAGCTTTCAATGGTACTCATTATCATTTCAGTAGACTGAGGTAGCATAAAGTGAAATGCCTTGCTTAAAGACAATGAATAGCTTACTCAGAAAGCCGAACCCAAGACTTAACGATTGGCAACTCAACACCCCAACCACTTCCCCACATGCCTTCATCAAGCTATATATAATCAGGCCAATATAATTCTATCCATTACCAATGTAATGGATAGAATAACCACTATGTTGCGGTAAATTTAATTTTATACACTTAAAATGGTATTACTATTTAACAATATGAACATTAATTGTTTCGTATAGCGCAATCTATACACATACATACACACAAACGCACACATACTATAATACTATATATGTATATAGGTATACATGCACGCACACACACAAAAACACACATATATGTACAGAGAAAGAGCGAGAGAGGGAAAGGGAGAAAGAGAGAGAGGAAGAGGGAGAAAGAGAGAGAGAGAGGGAGAGAGTGGTAATATTATGCTTGAATTAGCTAATTCATTTTAGGACATGTTTTCCATATCTTCTCGTTTCCCTGCCGCATGAATAGTGATATGAAAATAATTACAACTATTTATAAAGAAATATAATCATTCCTAAAGCTTTATTGCTAAGAACCAAACAGTTGTAGAGTAGCAGCTCATTAGTAGAGCGATGTGCAACGGTTGTCGTCTGTAGTGCTAAACTCTGAAGAATGGCGTCGTGATATATATTTAAATGGTAGCCATATGCATTGCTTTCAACCTACCTTAATGGCAATTATATCACAGAATTTATTGCCAACTAAATTAATGCTTCTATTTGTTGCTTGGTGACAGTATAGTTGTAGAAGAGATAGAGTGCGATGCCAAAGGCTGTATTGCATTTAGTTCTGTTTGTACATGTAAAAGAGATATTCTTTGAGTTCAAATACTAGCATCCAGATTTTTGTCCTCTTTGTTATTGTTTTAACCCCTTCTTGGGACAAAATAAGCGAGTCCTGAGCTTATTTTCTTTCTTCATCTCTAGAACGTACATGGCTGATCCGGTTTCTCTGGCAAAGTAAGCGAGATCACTACCATTCCTCCGAACGGGCGCCGTCCGTTGTAGTATTCAAGGCTAGCAATTTGAAGAGGGAGGATAACTCAATTGCATCGACTCTAGTACTTGACTGATACTTTATTTTATCGACCTTGAAGGGATGAAAAGTAAAGTTGACATCGGCAGGATTTGAACTCACGACGTAAAGAGCTAAAAGAAATATCGCTTGACTGATATATTGGACTGGTTTTCTTCGGTATCTACCGCATATTTGGAGTCATATTAGCTCACACCAGGGCGGCGAGCTGGAAGAATCTTTAGCATGCTGCTTAAAATTCTTAGCGGCATTTCGTCCGTCTTTGTGTTCTGAGTTCAAATTCCAACAAGGTCGACTTTGCCTTTCATTAGGTCGATAAAATAAGTACCAGTTGAACACTGGAGGGATGTAACTGACTTCACCCCAACCCTGAAATTGCTGGCCTTGTGCCAAAATTTGAAACCAATATCAACACGCACCAAAATGACACCAATTTGCATATCTTATTGGTTATTAGAGGGGGGTGATGTATTTGACAGAAACATTAAAGCGCCGAACTAGTTTACTTATACTAATGCCGGACAGTTTAGCACCACCTTTCTGGCCCTTCGATGTTTTCAATGAATTCACTGAGCTTCAAAAATTCGGTTCTCTTTTAGGTCGCATTAATTTTTCTGTAGGTTTTCAAAGGTTTTCTCTCACATCAGTCTCACCCGTTTGAGTGTTTGTTAAGGTCAAGGTCATTGTTTCTTTTTAGTGGCTAGCTTACAATAAAAAAAAAGGAAAAAAAAAATTCGTATCTTAGTATTCATAATATGGATTCTACAAAGACTGAATTTGTCTTCTGTTCCTGCAGAATCACTTACCATATTCTGGTCTGTCAATCAATTAATATAGCTTCTTTAAATACATGGTTTTGTACCGACGTCTTGGAATTTATTCTTTTACATTTGCTATTTTTGAGAAAGGTTAATGAATTGTTTGTGATACTTAAGCTTTTACTTAGGAAGCATCAGTTACTGCAACCAGTAATTGGAACCGCGGTTTGGTAATCGTTGCCCGAAAGTGTATATTGTTATTCAGTGCACTACTAATAAAGAATAAGGTGAAAGCGCGTGGCTCAGCGGTTAAGGTATTCGGCCCTTGACTGTAAGGTTGCGAGGTCGATTCTCTGCGGGACGTTGTGTCCTTGATCAAGGCACTTTATTTTATGTTGCTCCATTCCACTCAACTGGCAACAATAAGGGTTGAGGTCTGCAATTCAAAGGACCGACCTTTCACATTCTTTGTACCCTAAAATCTACGTTAAGGGTACATGTATCTGTGAAAAGCTAGGTCATTTGCACTTCAATTTCACGAGCTGGCGAGTCCATTGATCAGATGGACTGATCCACATCGTAATCGACAGAATGCCAGTTATACAAAACATATACTTAGCATTTCGAGCAGGGAGATGGAAACAGTATCATATGACAATAGGATTCATTCATTAATTAATCTCAAGTTCCCGGCTCTTTATGTTCTGAGTTCAAATCACCATTGCCTTTCATCCTTTTGGAGTCGATAAAATAAAGTTCCAGTCAAGTTCGGGCGTCAACACAGTCAACTAATCTCTCCCCATACAATTGCTAAACTTGTTATTTATTATTTATTCCAAGTGTACTTTCACGAGATATTTATAGAACTGTGACTCGATCGTCGAAGTGATTAGTTTAAACGTTGCACAGAAACCACGGAAGAATTTTTAATTAGTGTTTAAATTAATTAAGTCTGCGTTAATTCTGCAATCCTCATCACTACATGGTCATGACCACAAGGCTGCTGATTGGATATATTTGACAACCTAAATATCGTTTGTTAGTTCTACACAAATTGACTCAATCTGTAATGTTGAAAATGAAGTCACTCACTTATCATGGCTATCATGTAAACGATGATGGAGAAATTGGAAAACTTACGTGTTTTTGCGTGCAAATTGACCATCTTTTTACATGACAGTTGTAGAGAGAAGAGATGTAATGAGATAGGGGTTAGAGATGTATTGGTGGTGATGCAAGTGACGTAAAGGTAGGGCAACAAAGGAGAAAATATGAGAACATCAAATGACAAGAGAGAAAATAAGAGATGTATGAAAAAAAAAATTGAGATGGTTGCAGAGGGCGTGAAAGGGAAAATGGGATTTATAGACTGAAGTGAGCGGGGAGGAAGGAAAAGCAGAATGAAGGCATGAACGAGAAGAGATATGGATAGCGAAGCGAGGGTAAACGAAGAACTAGGGGAGTGTAAGAGAATGGTATATAGAGAACTGGACAAAATGGGAGAGAGAGAGAGAGAGAGAGAGAGAGAGAGAGAGAGAGAGAGGGAGGGAGTGAGACTGGAAGGGAGATATGAAAGTAAAACTAGGAAGATGCGGTGGAACAAAGAGTGGAGTATTGGGAGAGACAAGATGAGTAAGAAAAGAAAGATCCAGCAAATTAGGATACAGTATGAAGTAAAACTGTGGAGGCGCAATGGCTCAGTGGTTAGGGCAGCGGACTCGCGGTCATAAGATCGCGGTCATAAGATCCCGGTTTCGATTCCCAGACCGGGCGTTGTGAGTGTTTATTGAGCGAAAACACCTAAAGCTCCACGAGGCTCCGGCAGGAGATGGTGGCGAACCCTGCTGTACTCTTTCACCACAACTTTCTCTCACTCTTACTTCCTGTTTCTGTTGTGCCCGTAATTCAAAGGGTTAGACTTGTCACACTGGGTCACGCTGAATATCCTTGAGAACTACGTTAAGGGTACACGTGTGTGTGGAGTGCTCAGCCACTTGCACATTAATTTCACGAGCAGGCTGTTCCGTTGATCGGATCAACTGAAACCCTTGACGTCGTAAGCGATGGAGTGCCAACAACAATGAAGTAAAGCTATAAAAATGAGGGAAAAGAAGGGGAGGTATACATGAAGTAAAGAATGACAGTCAACCATAGGAGAAAGAACAATGAGGAGGAGGAAGAGGGCAAGGAATGTGGAAAGCTGTAAAATAAGATGAAGTGAAAGAAAAAGAGAGGAGAGAGAGAGAGAGAGAGAGAGAGAGAGAGAAAGACAGAGATACAGAGAAAGAAGAGTTGAGAGAATGAAGGGAGGATCTAAGAAGTTGATAAAATTTCAAATGATGCATGAAAATGAAAGTTGTATCATAATACTTTCTATTAATAGTACAGGATCTGAAAATTTGGGGGACAGACTAGTCGATTACATCAACCCGTTGCCTAACTGGTACTCATTTATCATCACCGAAGGATGAGAGGTGAAGCGACCATCGTGGAATCTGAAATCAGAACGCAAATAAATTGTTCGTATATCATATATAAATATAAACTTTGAGATCCCTTCAAATATGTTTGGAGTGTATTTGGCCAGTAAAAGGGACACTTTTTACTGCGGTTTGCCGTGGAGAAAATGCTCGCTTTCGGCAACAAGGAGAATCTTGTTTTATTTCTCCCTTTTTTACTTCTTTCTCCAGTTTTGAGTCACCTTTTTTGACAATCCATGAAGATACATTTACCGTTTTCTCTACAGATTACATACAAGTTCCTCCGTGATTTTTTTTAGGGGGGGGGGGGGGTAGGGGGTACAAATCTGGGATCTCTGGCCGTATTTCAATACTGCTTATTACGTCAGGATGACTTGGCATCAATTTCCAATATATTTCATCACGACATGGTATTTTGCCATCAGTTTTGTGTGTAGCATTTAGAATTCGGTTGGGATTTAACGCACACATGGGAAATATTTTTGTCTAGGGAATGTTGATGCTGACACCTACAATTGCTTTTGGAGTAACATAGGGGGGGGGGAGAGAGAGAGAGAGTTTATAAGGAATGTAAGACAGGATGAAGATTCACTTTGAGGGGAGAACACCGCTTTTGGGACATAGTTGTTATTTTTATTGTTATTATGAGAGGTCTCATAGCATTTCCAAATAATTCATTTTTTTTTTCTTTATAGATGCTCTAGTAGTTGTAGATGGCACTATTTCGCCCTCCTTATGGGCTCCGCAGTACAAAATATCTTGGGATCATGAAATTAGTTGGTCGATGTTAATTTAAGACCTTTAAGAATTATATTGGATCCATTTTCTTCTTTTTTGCTTACTTTCTTAACAGTGGAGAAAATTAGTGAAGAGATAAAGGCAGGGATATGTATATACATATATATACAAGGTGGGGCAGAGAGGGCTATTTCTCACCCCCAGGAGAGAAGTACATATGTCTGACAGGTACCATTCGGTCCGTGGTGTCTTAACATTTTTTCTTTTCAGGTGAAACCATGGTGCTGTGGACGATAGAACATAATGCGCTTAGCTACGTCAGTTACATGAAGAATAACGAGTCTATCACAGCAGTTCAGCGTGAGCTTCGGCGCCACTTCAACACTCACCGAAATCAGGCTGTTCCCACCCGTAACTTAATCTTATGCTGGGTGAAAGCACTTCGTACACGTTGTACACTAACGAATATGAGACTGGTAGGGGCGCCACGAACGGTACAAACACCGGAAAATATGGAACACGTCAGTCAAGCTTTGATACGAAGTCAGAATCGCTCTGCTCAGAGGCATTCCACTGAAATTGGCATCGGTAATCGATCGGTAAGGTGTATTTTGCATGAAGACCTGCATTTACACATATATAAATTGGTCCATTTGGCAACAGTTGAAGCCATGGGACTATGCACAGCGGTTTAACTTCGCACGTCAGATGTAAGCAATTTTTGAGGCAAATAGTAACCACATTTTGTTAATGAGTGATGAAGCTCATTTTCATCTCAATGGCTTGGTGAATCAACAGAACTGTCATTATTGGGCTCTTGAAAATCAGAAAGACCACTGCACAGCCCAAAAGTTGTTGGAAAAGCTGCCATCATTGGTCCTTACTTTTCTTAAGACAATAATGTAAATGCTGTTACGGCGAACTCCGATCGAGATGATAAACAACTTCTTTTTGCCTGAATTACGATGAAAACGTATGCCTATTCGACGTGTTTGGTTTCAGCAGTATGGGACAACGGTCCACACAGCTAGAGCATAAATGGACGTTCTTCGCCCTCTCTTCGGTGACTGCCTTATTTCCAGGTTTGCTGACATTCCTTACCCCCCCCACCACGGTCCCTTATTAGTCCATATGTGATTATTTCTTGTGGGTAAATATCAAGGCAAGTGTATATGCGCACAAGCCCTGTACGTTGGACGATTTGAAAGAAGCTATTCGCGTGGAAGTTGCCCAAATCGACATAGCAATGCTAGAGAGAGTCTAACTTCCAAGAACGCCTTCAGAAATTCATCAATGAAAACGGATACCACATAATGGATATTGTTTTCCACACTTGATTTTGATAAATGCTAATTCAATACGAACACATTGGTGTCAATGAAATTAGCAGCTAAAATTAATGATTTTGTGAATCTTTCAAAAACGTCCGTCCTCTTGCTCCACGTTGTATATATCAATATACAAGGATAAGGTCCAAGGATCCTAACGTAGGAAGTTTGTAAACTTCGAGTAGTCCGTGGCAGGTATAGAGAATAAAAAGTGGGCAGTGTACGATAAGGAATGATAGCAACTTATTTACATATAGCTGGTTATACACTTTTCTCCCATATAGAAATTACGAGGAAATTCGATAAACTGATAGTTTCTTCATAGTTTATACGTGTATATATATATATATATATATATATATATATATATATATATATATATATATATATATATATATATATATATGTATGTATATGCATATGTATATGTACATATGTGTATGTATATGTATATATGTATATGTATATATGTATGTATATATGTATATATATATATATATATATATATATATATATATATATATATATATATATATATATATATATGTATATATGCATGTATGCATATACACATATGCATGTATATATGTTTGTATATATATATATATATATATATATATATATATATATATATATATATAATAATATTATTAGGGACAAAATCCAAAATTACAGGTAAAAAACTCAATTAAAATCAATTTATAAAAAATTAAAATTAAATTGAGCCTTATAGATAAAGTATATATAAAATATATATAGTTTTAGGGAAAATAACCAATTTTCAAGAACTCATCGATGAAAATCCACTATCACATATAGAAAAATTAATATTAAAAGCACAATAAATGAGTATAATATAAAGTAAAGTAAATATCATAAGATAAATATAATAAAAAGATTACACGTGTTTCATAACCAATTTTCAAATAGAAAAGAAATTTAAATCGATTAAAATCAATTGAAATTATCGAAAATAAGTTCTATTCAAAAATATAGCTACTCGTCAGATCGTAATTAGAACAATAATTAGATATATATCTCAACCAACAATAAGTACCAAATGAATTAATATAAAATACTTATTATATAAAGATAGAAAAATTATTAAAAAAATATCATAATATCAAAATAATAACCATTCAATAATCATCCCTTCATCCATAATAATAACATGTATATTATATACAAAAAACATCTTACCTAAATTATCATTGTTTTAAATTATCATTGTTTTAAATACAAGTTGAACGAAGTTTAAGTTTAAAATAATAATGAAGATAAAATTAGTACATATTTAACCGGTGTAATAGTTAAAGCTATACTATTTAAAGCTAAAGACGTTTATTTAATTATGATTAAAGATCAATTGAATAATAGAAAAATACAAGATTATTTATTTCTACAAACGTAATAATAAAAAATATGAATGAAAAAATTATGAATGGAAAAAATTATGAATGAAAAAATTAGGAAAGAAAAAATTATTCAGAATAAAAGGTTAAACTTTATATATATATACAAAGTTTTGATTTAAAAAAACTTTAACGATATATATATATATATATATATGTATATGTATATATATGCATATATATATATATATATATATATATAGGTGTATATATATACATATATATATATATATATATATTAAATATATACTTTTATAAAACAAATTTTACAAAATATATAGTATCTGTTAACAGTCTTAGCCAAAAACTCACAGTTGAGTTTTTGTATATATATATGTATACATGTCTCTTAAAGGATAGAGCTCAAAATCAATGCATTGAAGATACTTTATTGCAGCAACAATTATAATAACAGAAACAACCACAATAAGCCAAACCTTATATTATACTTATATTATAATTTTATCAAAGATTTCTTACTGAGTTCAATCTCCGAACGGGATAAACTTTTAGTTTAGAGACTACGGGAGATGTTGGGAAAATATCGCTTTATTTGCGAAAGGAGAAAGAAGTACACAAGGTCTGTTATTTGGGCTGAGTCAGTGGAGCCCATTGTTATAGCGTAAGTCTGAGGATGTGTTTCGAGTCCAGTTATTATCGTTAAAATTGATTAGAGTTTTTTCTAGCTGCCAAAATTAGTTCTATATCAGATACAGAAATTGTTGCCTAGTTTCGAACAAAGGTTAATGCTTCATCAAATAGGATGGGGGGAAATTGATGCATAGTGAGGAGATATATCAAATTAATGAAATTAATGTTTGTCGTTAAGGGAGGAAGACCATGCGATTACGTCACCAGTAGAATTCCAAAGGAGTGGGGCTCTACATTATCCTTGATTCAATAATTGCCCAAGTCAGATTTAGTGGGACAGATTAACCGGATTGAGGGTTTAGATTAAAAATTGGGCTTATGGTACTTCAGAATAAAATGAGGGGTTCTGCGTGCGTATCGATCTGTTCTATTCAATAGGACTAAATCCGCTATATGTGTATATATCTGTATAATCCGATATGTATGTATGTATGTGTATATACGTATGCATATATGTGTGTATGTACGTGTATATATGTATATATGTGTGTATATATGTATGTCTATATATTTATGTATATATGTATGCATGTATGAATGTGTATATATGTATGTAGGTATATATACTCATGTATATACGTATGTACTTATGTATGGATGTGTGTAAACGTATGTGTATAGGTGTATGTATGTATATATCTATGTATGTATATATGTATGTATGTAAGTACGTATGTTTATATACGTATATATATGTATGAGTTTATAAGTATGTATTTATGTATGTATATGTATTTACATATGTATGTATATGTATATACATATGCATATATGTGTATATACATATGTATATATGTGTATATATGTATATATACGTATGTATTCTTTTATTCTTTTTCTTTTACGTATTTCAGTAATTTGAGTGCAGCCATGCTGGGGCACCTCCTTTAGTCGAGCAAATCGAGAGCCGGGACTTATTCTTTGTGAGCCTAGTACTAATTCTATCGGTGACTTTTGCCGAACCGCTAAGTTACGGGGGTCGTAAACACACCTGCATCGGTTGTCAAGCGATGTTGGGGTGGGTCAAACTCAGACATACAAACATACAACCCACCACACATACACGACGGGTTTTTTCAGTTTCCATTTATCAAATCTACTCACAAGACTTTGATTGGCCCGAGGCTATAGTAGAAGACACTTACCCAAGGTGAACCCGGAACCATGTGGTTGGGAAGCAAGCTACTTACCACACTGCCACTCTGCGCCTATAATGTATGTATGTGTATATACGTATGTATATGTATGTATGCTTATATATGTATGTATATATGTATGTGTATATACGTATGTACATACACATACATACATAATACATACATACATACATACATATGTATGTTTTTATGTATGTCTATATGCGTATGTATATATTTATGCATGTAATGTGTACATACGTATGTATATACAGATACATGTATACATACACACATACATACATTTTCACCTGATATAAGCCTGGAATTTGGCTAAAAGAAATGTTCATAATTGGTTATAGAACGAGGAAAGTCAGTCTCTCAAACCCAAAACCTGAGCATCAACGATCTCTCTATCTACCCCATTCCACACAAAGAATGTTACAAGTACCTAGACATTGACGAAAATATATCATGTGAGGGTACTGTGAATGAAGATAGTGACCCGAGAATATCAAACCAGACTTAGGAAAATATAGCAGTATCCCACAAAACAATATCCCACAATGTATTTGCAGTGCCAGTGCTGATCCCAAAATTTGGGATACTTGATTGGTCTCTAGAGTAAATCCACTCCACAGATATCAAAACCCGCAAAATCCTGACAACGACTGGAAACTTCCACAGAAACAGTGACGTTGAAAGGCTAAGAAGAAATGTAGGTGGTAGAGGCCAGAGATCAGTGCAGACAGCCTTCGAATGCTGTATAGTATCATTCAGGCAGCACCTGCTGAGCAACAGCAGCAAAAATAAATACATAAATGCGGTACTGAAAAGCGAAGTGAGCAACATCGTACGAGTTGGTATTGAGCTCCTCAAAAATCACTCTCTTCTTGATGATCTCCTATACAGCCCCAAAACAGCTGGGGTCCCTTACCTCAGAAAAGACCTGGATGGAAAGCACTCAGTATACAAAAAATAAAAAAAACTATGCATGGGTATGTTGCCCAGAAGCCTGAAGAATACAGTAGAATTGATACGAAGCACAGCATCTCTTGGACACAAAACCACTACATCACATTACGTTTTGAAGGCTATGCGTTGGCAATTCAGGAACAGGAAATTGCCACAAAGTACCTGGTGAACAAGAGAGGCAGTTCTTGTAATGCCAAGGTGCAACCGCATGTGTAGGCTATGTCATGTTTCTGTGGAAGATATCACACATGTGATTTGCAGCTGTCCTCAAATGTCGTCACGGTACTACCTCCCTATGCGGCACGATGTTGTCACTAAAACAATTTACTCACAAAAAGGACTGTCCTGAAATAAACTTAGAAAATGATACTTATATTTTTAAACATATAATAACTCTTCTATTTAATTGAAGTTATTGATATAAAAAAGATTGTTTAAAGTAACCAATAAAAAAGATTGTTTAATGTAACTAATAACAAATGTTCTTTATTTATTGTTTATCGGAGAGAGAATTCCGTAATAACGAAGATAAATTTAGAGCTACAAACACTATAACATAAATACCCCATTACTGTCGTCACTGATATACAGTTATGCCAAACCACGACACCACGTGACCTTCCTCGACCAATCACAGCCCACCTTACGGTAATAACAATCAACTTCAACAATCAACAATCAGCTCTCGGAGTGCCAATGAATTTGAATCAAACTGTTTTGATCCATATATATATATATATATATATATATATATATATATATGACATGATACGATATGATATGATATGATATTGATAACATTTCTCTCCTGATGTTCCTTTGTAGGAATCAAATATATGAAATTCTGGGAAATTTCTCACAGATTCATGCTCCAGACAAAATGGTTAAGCTGTCCGTTAGAGAAGGCTTATAGTATTCAATTACAACCCTTAACGTTTTGCATTCGAATCCTGCTGGGGTCAGCTTAGTCTTTCATAGTACCGAAGTCACTAAAATAAGATGCCAGTCAAATACTGTGGCCGATTAAATATCCCGGTAAATGGTCCTCAGAGTGATTGAAATTATAATAAGTCTTTTGTTCAGCACCAATAAATGCTTATCTATAGATTGATTGAAAATATTTCGAAATCGGTTTCGTAGTTAATTTTTGAATGACAATGGCACAGTTTATGGATAAGTCAGGACTCCTGACATTGTGTTATATTCTGAGTTAAGTCCTGTCTTGGCAACCAAGACTCTTTTCTATTTCTATCATATTCTACAGATTTGACAAACGTCAGAATTCACAGTATCAATGTATTGCTTTAGAAAGTTTTAGTTCATAGATAACAGACTATCATTCATACGAGTGTATACATGTCGCTAGTTTCGTATCAGTGACTAATCTTTCCTGATCGCAATTACAATCTACTTTCTCACGCATAAATAGCTTTTGTTTTCTTACACATAAATAATTCCGTCAGGTTTTACTCAACTATGCTTAAAGATTTTATGAAAACCTTGCATCTCTGGTGGATGCCTTGGTATGGATAGCCAAATCGGGTCTCCTAATATGTAAAAATCGCCAAAAATTACCAATCGTAATGGATAAAAATAGTTGATATGAGTCTTGATATGAGTCTTGATATGAGTCTTGATATGAGTCTTCTATAACTCATTATCACACACACACACATGCACAATTATACTTGGCTTTTATTATACAGAATCGATTTTTTTCTGAAGTTTGATAGATATTTTCACAATGACATGCCTGATAAATACCATGGATAATATGCTTCCTGATCAGTGGATATCACTTTTAAAAATTTCTCTTCATATGTCAGTGACGTAACTGAAATGCAAGATTAAATCTGCTTAATCGTTCGTCCGTTATACTTTAGTTAGTTAGAGAGATGAAAGGGGAGTGAGTGAGAGGTGGTGTAAAAGTGAGAGACGGAGGGGAAGAAATGTGAGTAGAGAATAATACACTATGGTCGAATGCATCCCGTGGTTAGCTGAGGGAAGAGGCGAAGAGCGAGAGAAAAAGACGGTGAGAAACAAGTGGGAGAGAGAAGAGTTAATGACGTGCTGTAGGGTGGAGAGATGAAGAAAAAGACAGAAATGTTAAAGACATGAGGAGGGGAATTACGTGGTTAAAAAGTTTGTTGAAGAGGTAGAGAGAAAGAAATATAAAGTGCTTGGGAGAGTGAAATTTTAAAATTATATATCTTATTGTGACTGGAAGTGAAGTAACTTAGCAAAAGAAAAATGAAAATCATCCTTTCTTTCTTAAATAGCTTCTTCTCTCAATCTTTTTCATTTCGAGGAACTTCCACAGGTTCCAGTTTCATCGTCTAGCCAGAATTTTACTGTCATTAAGGCGGCGAGCTGGCAGAAACGTTAGCACGCCGGGCGAAATACTTAGCGGTATTTCGTCTGACTTCAAATTCCGTCGAGGTCGACTGTGCCTTTCATCCTTTCGGGGTCAATAAATTAAGTACCAGTTACGCACTGGGATCGATGTAATCGCCTTAATCCCGTTGTCTGTCCTTGTTTGTCCTCTCTATGTTTAGCCCCTTGTGGGCAATAAAGAAATAAGAAACGTTAGCACGCCGGGCGAAATGCTTAGCGGTATTTCGTTTGCCGCAACGTTCTCAGTTCAAATTCCGTCGAGGTCGACTTTGCCGTTCATCTTTTCGGGGTCGATAAATTAAGTACCAGTTACGCACTGGGGTTGATATAATCGACTTAATCCATTTGTCTGTCTTTGTTTGTCCCCTCTGTGTGTAGTCCTTTGTAGGCAATATAGAAATAAGAAACGTTAGCACGCCGGGCGAAATGCTTAGCAGTATTTCGTCTGTCTTTATGTTCTGAGTTCAAATCCCGCCGAAGCCGACTTTGCTTTCATCCTTTCAGGGTCGATAAATTAAGTATCAGCTGCGTACTGGAGTCGATCTAATCGACTGGCCCCACCCTCCCCAAAAATGTCGGGCCTTGTGCCTAGAGTAGAAAAGAATTTTGCTGTTCTTGTTTGAACCAATAACTATCTCAGCCACTGTTCAAACATGTTCAACGTATAGTCGGTCAGTTTTTCAGGTATAATGATAGATTTATCGTGGCTCAACATTTACTTTTCTGATCACTTCGTGAAAATTATCACATATTTTTTTTCAATTGTTTAAACTATTTCTAATGCCCACAAGCCAACGAGAGAACCTCTGCATAATCGATTGACCTGCAAGTAATAGCACCCAAATTTCCTTGGAATCACACTCTCTTACGTTTAAAAAGAAAAGACACGTTACACATTGTAGTCCTAGATGTACAAAAAGATGGTCATAACTAGAAGCCTTTTGATTACATGCCTGCGTGATCAAAGCTGACTTAAGGCTAAATAAAATTTAACAACCGCACCGCAGTGAACCCTTCAAAATTTCGTAATCTATTCGGTTGTTTCTTAATCTGTTTTATTTCATAATCCGTTTGGTTTTGTGTCAGATTGTAGCATCAATAAATAAGTGAATGGATTATAAACTGAATGACGCATGCAAATATTCTCAGTTAATTGAAGATTTCCTCTTGGCTGGAGAAAGAAAGCAACCTGATGCTCAGATGTAACCGATCTCCATCACTCACTGCTGTTGTCAAAGTCCATTCTTGCCTTTCAGCAGTGTGCGTGCACACACGTTATATAATCAGCGTACAAAAGAAATTATTGTGCGCTCAAGAAATTGCTATACGCACAAGAGGTTAGTCGCCGGAAGTAAAGTAGTAATCAATAATTATATTTATTATAAATTCAGTTCACAAATGTCAGAGGAAAAATTTTGCCCAACATAGAGTTTTGCACACATTGACTTCTACAACATCGAAAATTTTACTCTTCCCACTAAAGCTTGAACGCCACGTTTCGTATTTCGCATTCCATTAAAATACGGAATCTACTTTGAAATTTGAAAGAAAACTGTACAAATGTGATAAGTAAAGTCACTTGTTTGACTTATTTAATGTTCATGTTTTCTCAAGAACATTAATTATGGATAGGGCAGCAACAATTGAAAGTTGCTCACATAGAATTTATCATTCGCATTTTGAGGACAGCAGCTTTATAATTGATGAAAATTTAGTGATGACGAAGAAGTCCAAATTATTAGAGCGGTGGTATCCTTTTAGATCGAGGATGATGGTCCTTGTTTTTTGTTTTGTTTTGGTTTTGCTTTTTTTAATAGTTATTGACGGATTCTGAAGTGACTGATGAGTTCAATTCTTACTCAGAAGTTCCTTCCACAAGTGGGACAGGTTCCTTCTTAGTTTTTGTCTGTCTTTTATGCACCTCCTCTTTTCTTCTTGCTCGGCAGTCGTTCTGGTCTCAATATCTGTTAGTCCTTCTTTGATGAGGGATTCTCAGTGTTCTCAGTTCTGAGTATTTCTCTCCCAGTTCTCAGTGTCAATATTACATTTCTTATAAGGCGGCGAGCTGGGAGAAACGTTAGCACGCCGGGCGAAATGCTTAGCCCTATTTCGTCTGCCGTTACATTCTGAATGCAAATTCCGCCGAGGTCGAATTTACCTTTCATCCTTTCAGGGTCGATTAAATAATTATCAGTTACGCACTGGGGTCGATGTAATCGACTTAATCCCTTTGTCTGTCCTTGTTTGTCCCCTCTATGTTTAGACTCCTGTGGGCAATAAAGAAAGAAATATTACATTTCTTGAAGTTGGGCTTCAGAACATCTTAATTTTTTTCTTTTGCCCTCCTCTTCTTCAGTCGGGAGTACAGAAGCAGATGTCCGAATTATCAGGGTACCAAGCAATCAACTGAACAGTCGATATTTCGAATCATAATCCCGACATTGTACTGTGTTCATGAGCAAAGATACTTAACGCGCAAGAAGCCAATTTGTCTGGTTGTAAAGAATATTGGAATGGTAATTTGTTTCACCATAGTAAGCCATAAGAGTTCGTAATAAAAAAGACAATAATAAAAAAAAAAGACCTACAGTAGACTAGAATGATATAAAGTAGGTGCAAAGAGAAGTTTGTATTTTGTCAATTTAATGTTACAATACTAAACATTGCAATAGAGTGGTTCGGCAGTGCTTACCTTAAATCAGAAATAATTAACTATTAAGAAAAATCACTTGGAATACAGTAGTGACATATCTGAAATAAAGACATGTTTAGTCTTTATCATTTATTATAATATTTCTAGAACAATATGATCGTTCAATAGAGGAAGTAGAAGAATAATAAATTAATTTCTTTTTTTTTTTTAATTGAACGTTTTATCGAATGACATTTGTTATGCTACGTGGAGGACATCGTTTTGTTTGTTGCGTTACGTATGATCAGATTCAAAGATAGGTGAAAATATATGAAATGTTATAAAGTGCCTTTACCTATTATGTCTAGGTATGTTGTGTAGTTATGTTATATAGATAAACCTTCCATGAGAAATAGTGAAAGTAATATTAAACAGAAAAACAAACAAAAGTTGAACAACGTGCTGATATGGTTTCAGATAATTGAATTAAACAGTCTAAATTAAGTTTTTTTTTTGGCAGCATCAGAAATATTCGTCTTAATAACACCACAACCAGCAACATCAACAATAACAACAACAAATACGGGAAAGGGAATCTGTCAAAAGTAACAGAATATATATGCAGCTTCAGAACTAATTATCTATCGTTATCTCTCCATCCATCTAATTAATCTTATTACACATGCACACACACGCGCACACATACATACATGAACACAATCACATTCTGTTTGTGTGGGTGTAAGAACATTTATAAATATATACATATAAATATGTATGTCTGTATGTATGTATGTATGCATGTTTGTATGTATTATTCATGTGTGTGTGCGTATGCTTGTGCGTGTTTTGTGTACGTGTGTGCGCGTATGTGTGTGTGTGGTTCTGTTTGTGTGTGTGTATACGTAATAGGAAAAGTACCAGGCGTTGCCGAAGTACTGCAACATTTTTTAGCAAATTTTATGTCGCACTTTTTGTATTAAGTTATATTTGCGTTAATCCCGCCGAGGTCGACTTTGCCTTTCTTCAGGGTTGATAAAATAGCTGTCATGTATTGGGATCGATATAACCGACTAGCCCCCTCCACCAAAATTTCAGACCCTATAGTAGAAAGGAAATGCAGTTATACCTTTTATAAGGTACATGCTGTCTAAAGTTGAACCCTTCCAAGTTTTTATATGGGATACTTTTACGACTGTGTTTATAAGTAATCCTTTCTACTGCAGGCACAAGGCTTGACATTTAGGGGACGGGGATAGCCGATTACATTGACTCCAGTTTCACTGGTACTTAATTCATCGACCCCGAAAGGATGGAAAGCAAAATCGACCTTGGTGGAATTTGAACTTAGAACGTAGCGACGGGCGAAATATTGCTTAGCATTTCGTCCAACGCGCTAACGATTCTACCAACTCGCCGCTTTACTCTGTTTGTAAATAATTTCAGTTTTAAGATCTAAGAAAAGGCAATCTTTATGTTTTGGTTTATATATTTTCTAGTAATTCTAAATAAATAAGCAGCACATAAGACCGAAACAATACTAACAAAACAGTCTTTTATTTGATTACAACTATGGAGTAGAAAACAGGTTTTGTTCTGAAGTCTAGTGTTCTCCTGAAAAGCTATTTGTATGGCCCAGCAAGCAACTCAGACGTGATCAGGATAGTAACACAGACTTGGCAATTCAACTCCCCCAATCTTGAAGAATTGCTCCCGAAACTAGTTGACGATCATAGAAGAGACTGTTAAAGAAGTCTGAAGGTACTTGAACTGGGATAGCAGATTTCTAGAATGCATAGATTGAAAATATCTCTCTTGGTGCAACCAGTCATTGTGGTTTGTAAAAATTCTGTAGCAAAATAATACTCGTTCTTATATTTACAGATTGCAAAAAGGGACAGAAGTAAATTGAAAATAATTGCAACTTTTTGGTGTAGCTAACAGCAACGTTAATGTGAACATCAATGTGAACTGTCTTGTACCATCTGGATTGGATTGGTACCGGTTGAATGATGTTGGCTTGCAAATTCTCCCATATCCTTAAAACTAGTATTCTAGACCAGCAAACAACAATAGAAAACGCACACATTTACAGCGTAAACAACATATTTTCCGATATCGACGGAAGATCAGACATTTTTGAAGAAACTAGATACGTAGAAGGTATAAACAGAACCAGGATAGAAAAAAATGCTAAAAATAAAATACATCATCTATATTTAAGAGACAAAAAACAATATGATACTATAGTTTGATGCTGCATCAGGTTTAAACTCCCACATTGCTTGTCGTTAAACAAAACAAAAACACCACCAAAGAACCTAGATGTCATCCTTGAAATATTACCTCTAAACACGCGAATGTTCTAGAATTATTACAAGTTGAATGAACTCTTAAACAGTTCTTATTTTGCAGCTCATTGCACAATAATCCCACCACTATGCACTTTCGTTCATCATAACAGAACTTGATCGTGTATAGTAAGCTGTGTATTTCTGACACATAGTAGTAAAACATCCTTGGATAGTACAATATCCTAAAAGAATCACCGTCTCTCCCATTCAGCCCGGTCAAGAAGAACATGTGCACAGAGAAATAGTTGCATCATCAATAACCTCACTAGCTCCAGATCCCGTGGGCCACAAAGTTATAGTATCATATTGTTTTTTGTGCAATCCAAAATGACTGCTTTTTTATTTTGTAACAATTTTACTCGTCTATTGAATGGTTTAACGAAGATTATAAGTTTAATTAAAATTGTTGATAATATATTCACAAAAGTATAACAATATTATTTACAAAACATTGAAAGATTAAAATGATATAACGTTTTTAACAGCCTACTCTTGTTTTAATTTTCTAATCACTCTTTCCTCGTTTATCATTCCAGTTAGTGTGAAAAGCACCTCATCTTTCCATTCACTTTCATTTTACTGATTGTGCTACCATTATTTTTCTTTCAGCCTTCTCTGATCTTACATCTCATTAGCGTGGCACGTCTCAAAGTTGCACACTGCTAATTACAATATGAAGATACTTGTAAAATTAAATCAGTAAGATACTTGACACGACGATTTAAATTGTAAAAGTCATAACTATTGTATAAGTTAAAATAAAATTTTACGTCCATATTCTAATAATAATTGAATATTGAATACTGAATAATCAGCAACATTTAAGCAGTTCTGATTCTTTAAATTACATTTTCCTGATCATCTTGCCGACTGTAGCAAAAAGGTATCATTAAAAAACATTCTTTCCTGAAAAATTTAAGCAATTACTTCGTAAACTGAAATATATCAAAAGCTGTATAATATTTCAACAGAAAATCTTTTCCTTTCAATGTATCCATTTATAATTCATTACTAAAAAAAAAACACTGAGCAAATGATTTAGATTTAGTAGTGATCTCTAATAAATATATATTTTACATTGAGACAAAATGTGTGAGTTCATCCATTTTCAGTATTTTAAGCAGTAAATGTTTTCATTTTCCGAAATGAACAGAATAATGGAGACAAACAGCGTCTCATACATTATCGCAACATAGTTTATATGAATAATAGATAAGAAAGGCAGCAGTAACGAACATATTTACTTGTCCGTTTGAGGAAAGTAGATAAACTGTAAGTATCGCGTTTATCACTGAGAAACACTCGCCTTCATTCAAAAATATGTATAAACTCTTTACAAACTGTACCATCCATGGCACATGACGATTTTTACATCATTAAATATGTAATGATTTTGCCTGTACAACAGATGGTATTCCAAAAACAGATTTAAGAATTTGTTTATTTTTCAGTTGCATTGATTCAAAAGACAAATATTTCCTGTACAGTGCAAGCCCCAAAATGTCTGCCGTCTCTTAGTATAAAGCAATCAAATTCAGTCCTACATTATTCTCTGAAATAGTTAATATACATTTAGGATGCTCAGGTCCAGACATTTTTGTTTTAAATCATTATTTGATGATCCGACTAGCTTCTGAATTTTTGCGTATACAGAATCATTTCTCCGTTCAACAATGAAAAAAAACGTACCATCAAAGGCATTCTAACCGTAGCCATCCTATCCTTTAAGGGCAAAAATGAATCCTAGACAATATTAATTTATGTCACCCCTTTAAAAAAAACAGTTAATGTAGCTCATAACAGTCCCACTCAAGTGATTTTCAAACACATTATTTGGTGATCCTAATCAATGTTCACCTTTTGCTCATAAAGGATTATTCAAATTGTTTTAATATTAATTTTTATTGTTGAAAGATAGACATGAAATGTTATAAAGAGAACTCGCGTTAGTCGGTGAACATTCCAGAAACACGTTAACGTAATTCACGAGGGAAAAATCAGGCGTCACACAGTGCTTGATAAGGTTTGACCTTTCAATATGACATGCGTGCGCGTATTCTTGGTGGATAACATAGTAGCACATCATCCCTCCACCGTCTCACATACTATTTCGCAGGTAACCGAGTAAATATAAATTTTAGCCTTTTTTCTAATTCATGCATATATATTATTCTTTCTTACGAAATATATAGAACTGCTTAAGAAGTGCTCGGGTCGGACACAATACAAAAGATAAGAATTAAAAAATAAACTCAAATTCGACAATCAATTTTTTTATACATACTTATGCAGTTATAAATTCTACTTAAATGAGTATATATATATATATATATATATATATATATATATATATATATATTAATACATATCGACATATATGAACAGTATAAAAAATATAAATATATGTAAATATACATAAAAATACATGTAAATACAGTCCATGTAGGATATATAGATGGAAAAAAGTGTGAGAAAAGGAGAACTGCTAAAAATTTGTTTCCGTACTAAAATTAAGAGCGGTTAAGAGTTTCTATTAAAAGGTCCATAAAATTCAATCCATTTTTTTGACGTTTAAACAAGGTTTGACAGATAGAAGGAATGCAGAAATCCAAACGGATATTCTATCAAAACTGGAAATGAACCAGGATTTGACATTGCAGAAACTGTCAGAAGAGTGTGACAAGATATAAAAATTAAGGCATGAAACGGAAGATATTTAACGGAAAGTGTTTCCACATAAGAATACAGTGCAAAAATGTCGGAAGACAAATAAAGTGTTGCAGGAAAAGCAGAAATAAATATCGAGGTGTAGACTCATGTATAGCACCCGAAAAAAGATTGTCCATATAAAAAAATCAAAGCGTTTTCGCTGCGGGTTTACAGGATATATAAAATCGCACTGCATAACTAGACTGATAGGAAATTGGAATAAGCAAGAAAAATAAATAGTTTGTCAGTAGGAAAAGTTGTGATTACAACAAAAAGTTCGTGAATATGAGAATTGAAAACACTAGTGTCAGAATGCAAATAGACACGAGAAGTGATATTAGAAATATAAACGAGAAAACGTGGGAGCAAATGGGTAAACGAAAATGATGTAGTTCAAACAAAATAGCGTACGATGTTACAGGAAGAAAATTATATTTCTCGGGCTAACGCTTTGTAATACAATGTTCAAAGGCTGAACCAAAAAAGTGAGTGTTCATGTGTTGAAAAAAATCCATGAATTTATTTGGCACTGAATGTATGGAGAAATTTAACTTATGGGATACACTCATAAGCGCTTTGTGCAACAGCGTAAACGGAGCAGTCAAACGATCGAACGAAGTCGATGAAACAACAACAAAAAAATGTGGTGGGGAACATTGTGCATGAACTAACAGCAACTTTGGAAGAAATAAAAAGAAATGCAAGAAATAACAAATTTATCAATGAGACAAAAAGAAAAGTGTGGCCGACAAAAGGAAATAGAGAAAGGTCGGATGCAAAGAACTGCCAAGAAATGAACGTGTATTCTATATGTGGTGGTGTATTAATGTACGCTCAGAGGGTGGTCATACCACAGACATTAAAGGAGAGACTGCTAACAGAGTTCCATATGGGACACCCAGGCATCTCTAGAATGAAAGCGCTGATGCGAAGTTTCGTATACTGACCAGGCATGGACAAGAAAATTGAAAACCTGGTAGAAGGCTGAAGAGGATGTGCACTAGCTGCGAAACTACCTACTACAAAATGTGAACCTTGGCTGGAAGTGAAAATATCATGGTCCTGATTGCATATCGATTTTGCAGACCCGGTAAATGAATGTTATTACTTAATAGTAGTGGACAGCTACACAAAATAGCCTGAAGTTGCAAGGTGTAAACGATCTACCTCGTATATGGTAATAAACTTCTTACATGAGCTGTTCGCAAGATTTGGTGTACTGGATATAACTGTCTCTGATAATGGAACACAGTTTGTATCCTGTGAGTTTAAAAGATTCTGCGAGATGTTCACGTTAGGACGTAAAACTAAAGCACCGTATCACCCTAGATCAAGTACAAGACCCAAGCAGTTCGTAGACACTTTTAAGAGAGCGTTAATGAAATATAATAAGGAAGCCACGGACGAGGTCGTGATCCAACAATTCTTAATGGGACACAGGGTAACTCCGAACCAAAATGTGCCAGAAGGAAGTTCACCAGCAGAATTAATGTTTGCCAGAAAGGTGAAGTCAATATTCGATAAATTGTTACCAGTGAAGAAAAAAATATGTTCTAATAAAGACATGCCAAAATTCTTTAAAATATTTGATAAGGTATATGTAAGAATGTACAAAAAACTTGGAAGGAAAAATTGTAACATACATAGGAAGAATGATGTTTGGTGTAAGAAGCAGAAATGGAATGGAAAGGAGATATAGAAATCAGCTTAAGGAAAGAGTTATAGAAAAGAAACCAACAAGAGTAGAAATACCGATGGATTGGCTATATGACACTTTTC
This sequence comes from Octopus bimaculoides, assembly GCF_046866305.1. Lineage (NCBI taxonomy): Eukaryota > Metazoa > Mollusca > Cephalopoda > Octopoda > Octopodidae > Octopus > Octopus bimaculoides. The sequence goes on from NC_142939.1 coordinate 28,539,753, forward strand.
AGGTTCCAACACCGTTACAAGAAGTCGAAAGCACACGTACCACGAAAAGAACACTAAATTACTAAAAGTAGATCGTAAGAAGATCTATTGAGGATATATACTGAAAAATAAAAGAGGTGGGGGTGAATAAAAGAAATTTATTGTTAATAAAAAAGTTTAAAAAATTGTTGTATAGTGAAACTGTACACCCCTCCCGGTAAAATATGGTAGGGACAGCCATTACAAATAGACCAGTAGCCGGTCGATAGTAGAAGATCAGAGAATACGTGTAGATTGTGTTGATAGTGGTGTCTGTGGTGATATAGTAATTATACTGAGATACGGAGTGGACGTTATCACGATCCGACTGTTTGAGGATAATAACACTGTACGACTGGGAGTCATATAGTGCTAGATAGAACCATTCTATCGACGACTTCGGAATATGACTCTTTAGTTATCTATATTAGAAGTTGTAATGACACTGGTACTGAAACATGAGATAAATGGATGTAGAATACAATAACGTATATAATAACTGATGAAATATTTTGCGTAATATGAAAAACGAATAAAATATTGTTCTGTATGTGTCACGGCGCCTTTTTTTTATGTGTTCGCTCCCGCTAACTTTAGAACTTGGCTACGCCTCTGAGAAAATGGTTGCAAATATTCCCAGAACGGCTCATAATCATCTTAAACATTAGAAATTGTTAGCATCAAAGATCTATGAACTAAAATTAAGTACCCACCCATGAGCCAACAAATCGTGGGACATAAGTGGAGGTAGGTTCGTTAGGAAGGCCAGAGAGACGTTTGTCAAGGCAAGCCTTAGATTCGAACTAATGTGGAAAAAAGAACGGGCAAGACGCCCGAAGATTGCCAGGGAGATTGTCTGGGAGGAATTGATACAAAAGGAACAAAAGACAACAAGAAACTAAGTAAAATGAAAAACACAGAAGACAATGTATTCAGAAACTTTGAAGAGCTTTTGTTCCTCCAGAAATTCAAATAGAAATTATTACATTAACAGCATGGCAGTCCTAATATAATTTACACGTTAAATTCACGATTAAATTTCAATATTTCAATTAATTATTTAACAGTTAATATTGATATTGGAATTAATATGGATCTATTGAATAAATTAATATCAATTTAAAATTTTCATGCACTCTATTCTGCTGTACAAATACTGCACTAAAATGTTCTAAGTTATAATGCATGGCAGTATTTTTGACATTGTTATGCATTCGCTGCATTGTATTGTTCTACTTCTCATTATTGTTCTAAACTACCAAAATCCATTACTTTCTATTTTTAGTACAGTTGACATAAATTAATACCATTTTTCTTATTCATCTTTCTATTCCTTCAACAACACACAACAGATATGAAAGGATCCTAGAATCAGCGTAATCTGGCTGATGTTGGATTAAACTTATAATTTGTAGAAAGTAGCGTTGCAAATATTTATCCAACTTCTGTGTTACCAGAAGAATAAACAGACGTTGAAAAACGCTATTTTTCAGGATAAAATAACGACGTGGCTATGAATAAAAGTGAATTTTTGGATTGAATTGTGCCATTGAAATTTTTAGTTATAAAAGAATCTTGTAAACTATATTTTAGTAAAATATATTAAATTTTGAACTTATAAGAATTTCCTAAACAGTGTAGACTTTTATAATTGTTTTCTTTTAGTAAAAGTTAGATGCTCCGAGCTAATTAACAAATCAATTTTATCATAGTATAAACTAGCCTACATTTCTATACACCATTTCAACAGAGAGCTCTGTTCTACTACTATTCAACATAACACTAAACTAACTAAACTAAAATACACTTCTCTACCACTAGCACATTACCCTATTCGACGCCAAATTGCACCATCATTTTCTTTCACACCATCGTGCTAATGAAGGCCACTCTACATCAGTGGTTCTCGACCATTTTTTGCACTTGGATTCTTTTGATTCTTACTTAATACTTTTGGACCGCAATGTCCGTTCACTGTATATTAAAAATATGTCCGTTCACTGTATATTAAAAATATGTCCGTTCATTGTATGTTAAAAATATCCGTTCACTGTATGTCCGCTCACTGTATATGTCTGTTTACTGTATATTAATGTTCATTCACCGTATATTAAAAATATCCTACCATATTTTCATAATTAAGTATTATAAGGAATTGTAAAAAAAATTAAAGTATTTTGTGTATAGCAGAAGTAAAACCAATTTATTGCTCATACATTTTGACAATAAAATCTTATGGGACCCCTCAAGAGCCATATGGACCTCCGGTTGAGAACCACTGATCAACATAGTCAATTGATCTACTAGAAATAGCTGCTAAAAGTTTACGTCAAATCCCTATCTACTATCATAAAAATAGCAGATATGTCTATCAAAGAAATGCAGTCCTAGATAGTCAATGCCTTATAAAGACAGAGAAAGATCATGACTAGAATGCTTTTGATCGTTGGCCTGCTCTATGAGAGCTGTTGTGGGGCTAAACAAAACATATCGCTATTATAATGCTTTACACTGTACTGCACAAGACTCAAAAGCCAGTGAGGAAGCTTTTGTGTTGGTTTTGGAACCTCTAGAAATAGCAGCGACATCTTTTTCAAGCCATAGCCTGCAGACTGTCGCAAAAGAACATGAAGAAATGTAGAGAATTTTTTACTGTAGCACCATTTCTTTGATCTATCTTTGTATCTCAGTTATCAAACACACACACATACACATACACATACACACATACAGGCTATATACATGTGTGTGTGTGTATGAGTGTGTGTGTGTGTGTGTGTGTGTGTGTGTGTTGGTATGCTTATATGACTCCAGGATAATTCGTCGTTGGCCATTTCGTCATGAGGTCAATGCGTCATGTGGTCAATTTGTGTTCAACATCGAAATCGTAATGTTATCATGTTATATCATTTGTTATTCGGATGTCAGTTTGAATTCCTTGTTAAAAATTGCACGCATAACAAAAGCAAATTATTTCTTACCCGAGGGAGTTGAGTAGATGTTGAATCGCTGCATCAAATGGTTCTCAAGAATGTTTTCAATTGGTATTGTTCCATATAGACGGCAAACATGAATATGTAATGTGACGAGCAAAACTAGAAGTTTCGAAACAAATGTCCAAAACAATTCTGCTTTTCATTTATTTTGAAAGATACTTTCACATTTGTCAGGTAAATGACTTCTACAGAAGTTTTCTTTACCAAGCAAAAATATCAGGCATGTTATACACTTTGGTGAAAGTTTTGATGGAAATTATTCTACAACTACTTTGCATTGAAACATATTTACTCAGCAGCAAAAATATTTTCTACGCTTATTGCAGTTAGCATTTCCAATTGTAAATTGTTTTAGCCTCAGATGGTAATGCAAATAACGCAGTTTAGAATATAAAAACAAAACCAATTTCATTTTGTGGATCCTCTCGATTAATTATAATCGATGGAATTAAAAATATGAATAACTCTTCATTTTCGTATATTCCGCAACTTTCAGCGCGTTATGTTCTTGAGCTTATGTACTTCATATCCCGTTGCTTTAGGCCATCTTTAGATTAATAGGGAAGGCTCACTTAACCAGCGGGGTAGCGTGATTCAGAGGCTAAAACGATACAAAGGACATTATGACCAGCGATGTGAAGCAACATCTGATAGCCTGGTTGGTCACGTGGTCACGTGATATTTATATATACATGTACAGGCGCAGGCGGTTTTGGGTCCAGTCTGACTGCATAGCACCTTGGGCAAGTGTCTTCTACTATAGCTTTGGGCAGACCAGAGACTTCTAAGTGGATCTCGTAGTCGGAAACTGAAAGAAGCCCGTCGTACACACACACGCACACACACACGCACACACACACACATATAATTTACCATTACTAAAAAGTGACGAAGGGTGCAGGGAGAACCATTATTGCTAGAAACAAGAGTCAAAATCTCTTTAGCCACAAAAGCACGTTCTATTTACTAACAAGGGAGACAACCTTCCCAAAGCAAGCGAGGGAAATAGAGCTTGTGCTTTTGTGTATAAAGAGTTTTTGACTGTTATTTCTAGCAATGCTGGTGCTCCCTGCAGCCCTCATCACTTTTTAGTAACGGTGAATTATTTCCTTCTTGGTTTTGAATTGCGTCTAGCTACCATATGTATATATATATATATATATATATATATATATATATATATATATATATATATATATATGTATGTATGTATGTATGTATGTATGTATCTATGTCAGGTCGCTCTTATAAGTATTCCTGAGCGCTACTGGTAACATGTAATCCAGTACAACATGTTTCATGGTCGGGTCGTCGGCGACTAAACTGGCAACCCCACCAAGCTCGCTTGGTGAGGAGGGTGATTGTTGGCATCCTGCGGGATGAAAAGTAAGACTCGTCGAAAGGACGTAAGAACTACTGTGTAGTAACGTCCACCCAACAATGGTTGTTTCTGTGTGTGTGTTTAAATTCTGTGTGCGCGTGTTGTTGTGCTGTGCTCTGTGTGTGTATATTTTTATATGCATTTCTTTATATATATATATTTATATATATATTTTTTATATTTACTTTTTATATATTTTTATATTTACTTTTTATATATTTTTATATTTACTTTTTATGTATTTTTTTTTACACATCGTATTTATGTGTTTTTTACACATCATTTTTATATATATTTTATATTTTATATGTATCTCCATTGCATTTACTTTTCTCCTTTCATATCTACATCTTTTATATTGACTTTTCTATGTATTTTCTATGTACTTATTATATTCTTTTTTTTTTTTCTTTTTTTTTAATGTGTTGGGTAGATGAGGCCCATTAGCCAAGTGAAGGCAACTCTTCTAGGAGAAGGACACTCCGACATAAAACCAGGTCCATGACTTCTGTGGGAGCAGACTGGGCTCTTTTTTTTTATGAGGTCGTGGTTAGGACAACCAGTATAGGAGAATAAAACTCCGAATTCAAATTGATCTACCACTGCTGGCTTGCAGTCTCCTTTTGAGGAAAAGCCTAGGAGAGGATACTCTGATATAAAACATGCAGTCAACTTAGTACTAGTCATCTTGCTCTCGCTTGTCACTGGATTATACTATTTTGACCTAGAGAGTGGGAAAGGTGTTGTACAAGCGTTTGTCACTAAAATCCAATGAAGTACAGATGTCCCCAACAAGACAAAACACTGTCCAATCACAGTCATCTTAGTATGACCCGAAAAAAAATTAGGGAAAAGAAAGAGAGAGAGAGGAGGGGGAAGGATGGATGGGGAGAGGAAGGAAAAAGGAGTGAGAAGGGCAAGAGAGGAGAGGAAGAAAGAAGAAAGGAGGAGAGAAAAGTCCTGTGGCGATGGAGGAGTGGCGACGTATGCAGACTTGACCGGTTGGAAGCATACAGTTACAAATCTGCACATAAGGCGGCAGGGTTCTTATCTTAACATCGCTAACATGTCTTCATGGACAAGGGCTGTTTTCGGTGGAGAATCCTGTGTCTGAGCAGCCCTTTTAAGGAGAACACTGCTCACCTGGATATACTGGGAAGGTGCTAGAAAAGGTGCATTAAAAATTGTCTGTCCGCACTCTGCTGGTTAGTTTACTGCGGCTAACGGTGGTTCAATATAGCAGGAACGAACGAAGAAATATAAGCAATAATAAAAAGTATGCGAGGAAAAAGGTCTTACTTAACTTGGCATGCTGGAATGTGAGAACTCTCTTGGATCGAGCGGATAGGCCTGAAAGAAGAACAGCTCTAGTAACTAAGGAGCTGAGACGTCTTAATGTTGATATTGCAGCTCTATCTGAAACAAGATGTTCAGGTGAAGATCATCTTGTTGAAAGAGCAGCCGGCTTCACAGTGTTTTGGGTTGGGAGGTCAAAGGGAGAGAAAAGGGAGGGTGGTGTTGGGTTTGCAATTAGAAGTAATTTACTGAACGACCTAGAACAACCACAAAGTATAAATGACCGCATGATGAAACTCCAGATCCCTCTCTCTTGTGGACGCTTTGTGACTGTTTTCTCCATCTATGCTCCCACACTCTCAGCAAATGAAGAAAATATCCATGCATTCTATGAGGAACTTAGAAGTAATATCCTCTCAGTCCCTCTGAATGAGAAGTTGGTTGTGCTCGGCGACTTCAATGCACGTGTTGGCAGGGACAATAGTGCTTGGAATGTACTTGGGCGTTATGGAATAGGTAAGGTGAACAAAAATGGTTTACACCTGCTACAAATGTGCTCTGAACTAGGGTTGGCTGTTGGGAACACATTTTTTCACCATAAGCTGAAACATAAAGTCACCTGGATTCATCCAAGATCAAAGCAAGGTCACATGATTGACCTTGTATTAACTCGGAAATCTGACCTACAGGATTTGTGTAGTCTCAGAGTATTGAGAGGAGCTGATTGTGATACTGATCACAAAATTGTTAGTGCTAAGTTCAAATTCAGGGTTCGTACAAGAAAGCGCAGTGCAGGTGTGCGAGTCCCCCCAAAAATTGATGTAGGACAACTTAAACAGCCACAGGTCTCACAGCTATTTCGGGATAGATGCAATAATATTTATTTTGAAGGTTCATGACAATCTTTTCGAGAAGGATTATATAAGGCTGGAGTGGATGTGCTGGGTTTTAAGAGGAGACAACATAGAGATTGGTTTGACTCCAATGATGCAATGGTAAATGAGCTACTGGCAACAAAGAGGTCTACTTATGAAAAACTTCTTAACCCAAATATTAAGGGCAAAGAAAAACTAGAAAAGGTATACAGAGCGCAAAAAGCAGAACTGCAAAAGGAATTAAGGAGGCTCAAAGATACCTGGTGGAGTAATTTGTCTGAGGAAATACCGGCATCTTATGAAAGGAAAGACATTAAAAACTTGTACGGCTTATTGCGACAAGATTTTGGACCGCAGTCCTCAACGTATGTTCCCTTGAAATCAAAAGACGGAAATGAGGTTATTAAGGATCCTCCTGGAATAATGAGCAGATGAAGGGAGCATTTTGCGGAACTTTTCCATAATCCATCTGTAGTGAACATGGATGTCATAAATAATATCCCCCAAAGAGTGATAATGCAACACATGGACGATGCGTCTTCCATTGAAGAAGTAAAACTGGCAATACGGAAACTGTGATCCAACAAAGCTCCTGGGCTGGATGGTATTCCAGCTGAAATTCTGAAAGCAGGTCGGGATCACATCTCCTCCGAAATTCATAGCCTGTTGTGTCAAGTTTGGACTGAGTCCTCTGTGCCACAGGAATGGATAAACGGCATTCTAATCCCTATATATAAAGGAAAGGGACCCAAATCAGTGTGTGGTAATTCCAGAGGAATAACTCTCCTGGCACATACTGGGAAGATACTTTCGAGGATCATGTTAGAACGTCTCGTGGAGAATGTGTGTCCACATGTGATTCCTGAGGAACAGTGTGGTTTCAGACCCGAGCGGGGAACGATGGATATGATATTTTCTGCAAGGCAGGTTCAGGAGAAATGTTTAGAGGAACAAATGCCACTATACCAGGTTTTTATAGATCTAATTAAGGCATTTGACACGGTAAACAGGGACGCGCTGTGGATTGTTTTGTGCAAACTTGGTTGCCCGACACATTTTGTGAGCCTCTTCGAGAAATTGCACAGCAACATGAAAGCTCAGGTAGTTTTTAATGGTAATCTATCTGATGAATTTTCAGTGGACAACGGTGTAAAACAGGGAGATATTCCTGCCCCTACACTTTTCTCTATATATTTTGCCACATTGCTTTGGTATGCATTTGAGGATTGTAACAGGGAAATCGGAATCAGATTCCGGACATCTGGTAGCATATTTAATCTGACCAGGTTTAACTGTAAGGCAAAGGTTTTCAGAGTACTTGTCAGAGAATTGCTCTATGCTGATGATGCTGACTTGCTGGCACACACAGAGGAAGATATGCAACATTTAAGGGATAGATTTTCCACTGCATGTACATATTTTGGACCACAGTAAGTCTGAGAAAAACCAAGGTAATGTTTACCCCCACACCTGGACAAATATATACTGAACCAAACATCTTTGTGAACGGAACAAGATTAGAAGTCATTGACACCTTTGTTTACTTTGGAACCACACTGTCAAGGGATGGTGGTCTTGATGCAGAAATATACTATCGAATAGCGAAGGGAAGTGCTGCATTTGGAAAGCTTGAAAAGCGAGTATGGGCTGATAGAGATATCTCCCTGCAGACAAAAATCAGCATCTACAAAGCGTGTGTATTGACTGCACTTCTTTATTCAGGCGAAACATGGACCACTTACAAGCGTCATGTAAAGATGCTAGAAAGGTTTCATCAAAAGTGTCTAAGACGCATCCTAAGAGTAAAATGGAAGAGTTTCGTAGCAGATACAGAGGTTTTGCGCAGGGCGCACTGTAGCTCAATTGAAAAACATATTATCCTGGCGCAAATGAGATGGACTGGACATGTAATTAGAATGAAGGATGATCGTTTGCCGAAGCGCTTATTTTGTGGTGAGCTCAGCTCTGGTGAGCGACCGCGGCAGAAACCGAGAAAGAGGTATAAAGATTGCATTAAACAAAACCTAAAGAAACTAGATATGTATGAAAGTGATTGGGAAGGAGATGTTCTGGATCGAAGCAAGTGGAGAGCTGTTGTCAGGACGAGCTGTGATGTCTGGGAGGAAAAGATGTTTCAGCAACTTGAGCTTAAGCGGGCCTGTCGAAAGGGAAAAATTGTAAACAATGGAGAGTATAGGATGTGTATTGTGTGTGATCGCGTTCTTCTGTCAAAAGCAGGATATGTGAATCACATGAAAACACATGAGGTTAGAAATTCCAGACACCCTAAATACCAACCGCCTTCTGCGACCTGAGGCATATGTCACAAGGTTTGTAAAACAATACCCGGACTTAAGAGACATATGCTGGTTCACAGAACCGTTTCCTTAGAATCAGATACCAGCGGGTAAGGATCGAGAGGCCTGAACGTTTGTCATCTGTGCTGTAGACCTTGTCGCTCAGCAGCCGGACTTCAAAGTCACTTGAGGGCTCACCAACGGAGTGATTGTACTGCGTGATGATGTGTGTGGATTGTTGATGGGATGGCTATCGTCTGTCAAGATGGAGCAGTCGTCATGTCGTCATGTATGTATGTATGTATATATGTATGCATGCATGTATGTATGCATGTATGTATGTGTGTGCGCGTGTATGTGCGTGTATGTATATTAAGATATATATACATATATATATATATATATATACATACACATATATATATATATGTACATATATACATACAGGGCGCATAAGATATTTGAGGACATACTTTTTCTGGGTCATTACTGCATTTTTTTGTAACTCTGCATAATCTTTGTTTCACAAAATAATAATTGCAGACCCTCAGCTTACTCAAGAAATGAAGAGGCATGCTATTATTGTGGTTATAAAGACTGAGAATAGCGATTTAGAATTATCTCGATTTTTAAACGTTGCCACATCTTTCGTCTACAAAGTTTGTAAGGAGATAGAGACTGAAGATGGAAACGTATCACCAGTATCAAAGCATAAAAAGCATTCTAAACGCTCTGAAATCATCAGAACACTTGAATTTATCCAGCAAGTTTAACAGACCATTGATTATAATGCCAGAAAGTCCATGAGGCCCAATTGTAAAAAGATCTCCATGTGTCAGAAGGAACAGTCAGAAATGTTGTCCATCAAGACATCAGATATAGTCTCATATCGTGAGGAAAGGTCAGTTTGTCAGAAAAAGCAAAAGAAGATCACTACATCTGATCTTAAAGTCTCTTGAACAAACTGAAAAATCCAGCAGAAGATTTGATTTGGTTTTATTCAAATGACAAAAACTTCGACCAAGATCAAAAATTTAACAGAATAAATGACAGTTAGTTATGTGCAGACTCTTCTGAAGTTTCAAGTGTTATGCAAGCAAAATTTTCTGCAATTGTCATGGTTTTAGGGGTTGTCAGCAATGAAGGACATGTGATGCATCCTTACTTCTTTCTACAAGGCCTTATAGGTAACTCTGCTGCCTACATTGAGGTCCTGGAAACAATTGTTAAGCACTGGATAGACAGTGTATGCTATGGAAGGCCATACGTGTTTCAGTAAGATTCTGCATCATCACATATGGCTCTAGTAACACAGGAATGGATGGCTGAAAATTTTCATGATCACATAACTCCTAACATTTGCCCTCCTAATTCCCCAGATCTCAATCCATTGGACTATTACACTTGAAGCGTTGTTGAGAGAGAGGTCAATGAAGACGCCCCTAACACCAAAGATTCTTTGAAAGCTATTATAGTCAGAGTAATATCCAAAATGAAGCAGGGCCACTTGATTTGAGCATGTAGATGATTTAGATCTCATATAGAAGCAGTTGTTGAAGCTGAAGGTAGCTTTATTGAATAACATTATAGAAAAGAAGGTTTATTTTTTATCCTCATAGCATTTTTTGATAAAGTTAGTATCTGTTATTATATATCTGTTTTTGGTAAACACAAATCTGTCCTCAAATATCTTACGCACCCTGTATGTATGTAAAATAACACACATACCTGGCACACATACGCACGCACACACATAAACATACACATACACACCCCTCACATACATAAAACCACACACACACACACATACACACATACACGACACACATACACATATACACACAGGCACACATACACATATACACACATGCACACACACCTCTCACATACACAATACTCACTCATATACATAACACATACGCACGCACGAAAACATACACAATATACACATACACGCACGCACAAAAAATATACACACACGCGCACACGGAAACACATACAGACATACATAAACACACACACACCCGTACCTAACACTCACAATCCCACACACACACGCACATCCACACATATACACACACACGTACACACCCACATACACACACACTTCTCACCAACACTACACACTCACACAGACACGCATACAATCATACACACATGGGCATAAACAACACACGCATATACAATAGCAAACGCACGCACACACACGTACACAGCAACGCACATACACACAACATACACATACACACAAACACACACGCACGCACAGAAAACATACACATACACACACGCGCACATACAAAATACACACACACACGTACACGTACCTAACACCGACAACCCCACACAAACACGAACACACACACACCCAAACAACCACCTGTTGACCTTCTACCTACACTGTCTACAGCGTCCACTAACCAGTCCTGCTACTAATTTCTTCCACTACGTCATACACACACACACACACACAAACACACTAACAGATAAACCACCAAACCATGCACACACACACACACACACATACATACGCACACACACGTTCTGTTATCACACACACACTCGCAGACTTTCGCACGCGCACCGATATTCATCTCCCTTTTTCACTCTCCTATCTTAGAAAGAACTTTTCCCCCACCACCTCCTCTTCCGGTCTTTTCATCATGTAACCTCGTGGGCATCGGTACCATTTTCCTCTTTCTCCGTTCTTCCATTCTCCGAACCTGCCATCTTTCCGACGAAGGGCTACGCCCGAAACGTCATACACTCTCTCTTTCCTTTCCTGAGCGTCCAATAATACTATCCATATCACGTCCTCACTTTGTTGTTTTTTTGTTTTTTTGTTATTGTGTTTTTGAACTATATGACGTACGCTCACACGGACCCTGGCCTTTCAACTGGATTTTATGTACCCAACCGCCGGATTACCTTGGATTACTGTTCCCGTTGGATCTGCCTTTCCTGAACCTTGATTGAACATCAGCAAAATTTGTCCGTGACTCTTACACTTTTTTCGACTTGTTTCACCTTTATCTGTTCTCCTTCTACCTTTCTCGTCCTTCCCTTGTCTCACCACTAATAACACCCACACCGACATTCACATCCTCTCACCATGCCTGACCTTCACTCCTTCACCCAACATCTTCAGTCCCTTCTTCGCCGTTTTCTGTCTTTTTTTCCCCCACAATGCTTGCAACCCACAAAAAACCTCTCTTACTTGCTCTTCAAAAAGACCCGCCACACTAGCCATCTCAACTTTCTCAGCCGCTGTCTCCGCCATCACGTCATACCCCGTGGCTTCCTCTTGAAATTCCACGCTCCTCCCTATTCCTCCCCCTTCATCGAGCCCACCCTTGCCCGCACCTCCCGCCTCATCATCCGTTCCACCCGTTCCCTCCTCCACTCCATTGACCACCAACTCTCCCAAGCTTACCTCCTCCTCTCCTCCCTCTGCCCTCAACCCTTCACCCAACCTATCCTCCGCTTCCTCCTCAATCTCAATCACCAACTCCACAATTTCCTCACACACAAAAAATAAAAAACTCCACAACCTCCTCAACCCCCACCCTTCCGCACCCCTGACACCCTCCCCTTTAGCTCCCCCTCCCGATTCCATGCCCCCCTCCACCGCCCATTCCACACACTCACACTCCTCCCACCCGGACATCCTAACCCCCACGCCATCACCTCCCCACACCTCCAACAACCCCAACCCCACCCAACCCCATCCCACCTCTTCTCCCCCTCCTCCTCCTCCCCCCGCTTCTACACCTCCTCCTCCCGACCCTACTCACCCTACCACCCCGCTTCCTCACACGGTTGTGACTATACCACCCAATCTCCCCCTGTCCGCCGCTGAGCGCTCGCTCCTTGGTAGGGGCCTCCGCTTCACGCCTCTCACGCCCCATTGTGACGAATTCGGGACTCGCACTGATGTCAGCCAGTTCCTGCGCCGCATCAAACTGTGCGCGTTCTTCCATACGTCAACACAGCGTCCCGACAATCGGGACTACTTCTCGGACCTGGGACGCCGCCCATCCAACTGGACGCCGCCTCCAGGCCAATTCAGTAGCCTAGACTTGCTCGTGGATGACTGTAAGGCGTTGGTCGAGCGTTTCGACTTTAAAAAAAGACCCCTCCGGGCCAATCTCACCCGGGCCGAATCGGTCGCCCTCCGCAATCTCCGCCGCCGTGACGACATCGTCATCAAGCCGGCGGACAAAGGTGGAGCAGTGGTGGTGTGGCGCACGGACCTTTACAGGAGGGAAGCGCTCAGCCAGCTTCACAATCCCCTCTTCTACCGCCTCCTCCCCTCCGACCCCACCCCCTCCTACCAACGGCTTGTGTCCTCCACAATCCATGACCTCATCTCCTCCTCTGCTCTCCCCGCTACCGCCACCAACCTCATCGTCCGCACACCTCGCACCTCCTCCATCTACTTCCTTCTCAAGATCCACAAACCTAACAACCCTGGCCGCCCCATTGTCTCTGCTTGCAATTGCCCCACCGAACTCATTTCAAAATACCTCGACCATATCCTATCCCCGTTAGTTGCTGCCCTCCCATCCCACATACACGACACCAACCACGCCCTTCGCCTCTTCAATTCCTTTTCCTTCCCTCCCGGCCCCTCACACCTCCTCTTCACCCTGGACATCAAATCCCTATACACGGTGATTCCACACAACGATGGTCTCTCAGCCCTCCAATACTTCCTTGACCGCCGCCCTGACCCCACACCTAGCACCCCTACCCTGCTTCGTCTGGCAGAACTCGTCCTCACCCTCAACTGCTTCACGTTCGCCGGAGATACCTACCAACAGAAATCTGGGGTCGCGATGGGGACGAGAATGGGGCCCAATTACGCCAACCTCTTTGTTGGTTACAATGAGGCCCAAGTATTCTCCCAATTCTCCGGTCCGACCCCGGAACTATACGGTCGCTACATAGATGACTGTATAGGAGCCACCTCCCTCTCCCGCGAACAGCTCTGCCTTTTCATCTCCTTCCTCTCCAACTTCCACCCCGCTCTTGACTTTACTTCCACCATCTCTGACACCTCTGTCAACTTCCTCGACATCTCTCTTTCCATCAACCCCCCCTCCAACTCTCTCACTACCTCCGCCTTCTTCAAACCCACTGACTCCCACCTCTACCTCAACTTCTCCTCCTCCCATCCATTCCACACCAAACGAGCCATCCCCTACTCCCAGTTCCTCCGCCTCCGACGTTTGTGCAGCCTGGACCAGGATTTCGAGACCCAGTCCCAGTATCTTGCTCGTCTGTTCATGCATCGAGGATACCCCTCCCACCTTGTCCAATCCGCCCTCGCCCGCGCTCGTCGAATCGACCGCACCACCGCCCTCTCTCCTCCCCCACACCAATCCCCTAACCGTACCTCCTTCCCACTCCGTTTCCACCCTGCCACCCTACCCCTTCGTCGGAGGATCCTACGGGCCTTCCGTCGCCTCCAGCTCGATCCCACTACCCACCCCATTTTCCCCAACCCACCCCTATCCGCTTTCAAACGCGCCCGCAACCTACGCGATCTACTGGTCCGCAGTACCTTCTCCTCTTCCTCCCCACCCCCACCCGGCTCCTTCCCGTGCTCCAGATCCCGCTGTCACACCTGCCCCTTCATCACCAACACTACCTCTGTCACCGGATCGAACCTACAAACACTTCACATTCCACACAGTTTCACCTGCAGCTCCTCCAACCTTATTTACTGCATCAAATGTACCCTATGCAACCAACTCTACGTGGGGCAGACGGGCCGCCGGCTGGCCGACCGTTTCACCGAACACCTAAGGGACGTTCGGCTAGGTTCGGACTCCCCTGTCGGCCGTCACTTCCAACTGCCCAACCACTCTCCCTCTAACATCTCCGTTTTTGGCCTCGCCCTGCACCATGGGTCCACTCCCTCGCGACTCCACTTGGAGCAACGCTACATTTTCAACCTTAATTCTTCTTTCCCCTTCGGACTCAACACAGCCTTCTCTTCCTTATGACTCACCCCTTTACGTCCCTGCAACACTTTACATAAAATTTTTTTTTTTTTAACCCCCCCCCCTCGTCCCCCTTACATTATATCCATTATTCTCTTGTTATTAGACTTACTTTTTTCTACTTTTTATCTCACCACTACCTACACGCACAAATACCCACACACCTTACATATATACCGCCCACATACATATACCGCCCACATACATGACAAACATACATACGCGCCCTCACACACACATAGCCGAACGCACATATATACACACACACACCCATATATACGCGCACGCCTACAGACACAGCCGCA
Organism: Octopus bimaculoides; assembly: GCF_046866305.1. Lineage (NCBI taxonomy): Eukaryota > Metazoa > Mollusca > Cephalopoda > Octopoda > Octopodidae > Octopus > Octopus bimaculoides. Next base: position 28,554,929 of record NC_142939.1, read on the forward strand.
TACACATGCACACACATACACACAGGAGTGCACACACAAAATAACACACATACCTGGCACACATACGCACGCACACACATAAACATACACATACACACCCCTCACATACATAAAACCACACACACACACACATACACACATACACGACACACATACACATATACACACAGGCACACATACACATATACACACATGCACACACACCTCTCACATACACAATACTCACTCATATACATAACACATACGCACGCACGAAAACATACACAATATACACATACACGCACGCACAAAAAATATACACACACGCGCACACGGAAACACATACAGACATACATAAACACACACACACCCGTACCTAACACTCACAATCCCACACACACACGCACATCCACACATATACACACACACGTACACACCCACATACACACACACTTCTCACCAACACTACACACTCACACAGACACGCATACAATCATACACACATGGGCATAAACAACACACGCATATACAATAGCAAACGCACGCACACACACGTACACAGCAACGCACATACACACAACATACACATACACACAAACACACACGCACGCACAGAAAACATACACATACACACACGCGCACATACAAAATACACACACACACGTACACGTACCTAACACCGACAACCCCACACAAACACGAACACACACACACCCAAACAACCACCTGTTGACCTTCTACCTACACTGTCTACAGCGTCCACTAACCAGTCCTGCTACTAATTTCTTCCACTACGTCATACACACACACACACACACACAAACACACTAACAGATAAACGACCAAACCATGCACACACACACACACACACACACACACACACACATACATACGCACACACACGTTCTGTTATCACACACACACTCGCAGACTTTCGCACGCGCACCGATATTCATCTCCCTTTTTCGCTCTCCTATCTTAGAAAGAACTTTTCCCCCACCACCTCCTCTTCCGGTCTTTTCATCATGTAACCTCGTGGGCATCGGTACCATTTTCCTCTTTCTCCGTTCTTCCATTCTCCGAACTTTCCATCTTTCCGACGAAGGGCTACGCCCGAAACGTCATACACTCTCTCTTTCCTTTCCTGAGCGTCCAATAATACTATCCATATCACGTACTCACTTTGTTGTTTTTTTGTTTTTTTGTTATTGTGTTTTTGAACTATATATATATATATATATATATATATAAATTCAAAAAGGGATAAAAAATCTTTTACAAGAATTTTATCAAGAAGCCAGAGTGTAAAAAAATTCATAAGGGAAATTTCTATTCCCAAGAATATAATTATTCGTTTATATTTATATAAGGGGCATTACTACAGAATAATGCCACACACTGGACTTCCCAAAATAAACACATTTAGTACCGAATGCGAGGAAAAACAACCAACAGAAGAAGACCAACTTTCTTTTAAATAACTCAACTATGTATCGACCGATTTCGCGATTACCAGAATGAATTCTAGACTTCGCTCATCAGCATAGTATTGTTAAGGGAAAACATATCCAAATAAACAGAATTCTCACCTTACTAAAAACGAACACTCTCAGTATCCGACCAGCAAAGGGAATGAAGTTTATCTGCATAAATCTTCAACAAAGAAGAAGCGGGAAAACTACTGAGTTGTTTTGGCACATGTGTTGAGACAGGAATAAAAAAATTCAGCATTGAATATATTCCGTGTATATATTTGATTAATAAATTCAAAAAGGGATAAAAATCTTTTACAAGAATTTTATCAAAAAGCCAGAGTATAAAAAAATTCATAAGGGAAATTTCTATTCCCAAGAATATAATTATTCGTTTATATTTATATAAGGGGCATTACTACAGAATAATGCCTTCTTCTGTTGGTTGCTTTTCCTCGCATTCGGTACTAAATGTGTTTATTTTGGGAAGTCCAGTGTGTGGCATTATTCTGTAGTAATGCCCCTTATATAAATATAAACGAATAATTATATATATATATGAAAGTCAACTTCGAAGGAATTTTATGGAACGTATTAAATACTGAAATACCTTCACGACTTGGCACACTCTGTCTATATATACATGCATAAAAACATACATAAATGCACATATAGCCATATATGTATATTAATATACGTGAGCTTTGGAAATAAACATTACAAAGTTCCTTTTTGTCGATCCTTTTGTAGCAGCATTAAATATTCGTTAGAAATAATTTCTAATGCTATCATCTGTAATAAATGTGTATACATATATATTTGTGTGAGTGTGAGTTTATAAACATATATACATAGATATCACACACACGCACACACACACACACGTTTGTAAGGCTGGTTATGAACTAAAAGCAACTTTCAAGTAAACCGGTGTCATAAGAACGGAATAAATATTACTTATTTAAGTGGTTCGTAAGAAACGGCCAAATGTTTCGCACCTTTGAGCTTTTCAAATGAATTATAATTTGTGACGGATTGTTGAATAATATAGAGATGTCAAGAGAAAATTCTAGAAAAAACACTGAGTTTTTCAAAGGCGATTTTTTTCTTCTATAATTTCAAAGTGAATTAGAATTATTAAAATTTTATTAGGGCTGTAAACAAATACCAGACAGCAGAAAACAGATCATAAAAACCTGAAAAGGGAGACAAAAAATTAAAGAGAGTGGTAATATAGAATTGGAGATGAGGAGAGGTGATATAAATATCAAAGATACAGAAAGGTATTTGCTTGCATGTGAATATAGTTTAGATGAGGAGAGAGGACAGAGAATTTTATGTTTTATGAGAGAATGTTTTGTATGAAGGGGAGAGAGAAAGAGCAGAGACAAAAAAGAGTGTAAACATGTAAGGCTTTGTTCTTCTCGACAAAAGTATCTCACATTGAAACAATAAATTAATAAGGAGACAATAAGTGAAAAAAAAATGTTATATTGTTATAACGATAATACATCTGTAGTAAAGTCAAAATATTTGGAAAAGAAAAACGAATGCAAAGTAATTTTATAATTATGTACTCAGGTACAAAAGTGTAAATGCAAGCATATACATACACTCGCATAATAAACTTTAAGCATAGACATTCACTTACAGGTCGTATGAGAATGTCTGTGTATACACATTTGCATAAAGATGTCTATTTTTCACTCATTTTCCTCTCTGTAAATAATAGTAATAATAATAATAATAATAATAATAATAATAATAATAATAATAATAATAATAACAACAACACAGATAGAGAAATTAAGGCCAATAGGCCAGATATAGTTGTCAGAGATCATGAAGAAAAAAATGCTTTCTAATTGATGTATCAGTACCAGCAGATGCCAACCTTTCTCTAAAAGAAATGGAGAAACTTTCAAAATACATAGACCTGGAAATAGAGATAACCCGAATGTGGAATCTAAAAACAGAAACAATACCTATCATAGTAGGCACCTTAGGTATGATAAAAAAATATTCAGACAAATACATAACAAAAACACCAGGACTTACAAATATATATAACATACAGAAAATTGCACTACTGGGCACTGCACACATCCTACGCAAAACACTTTCAATACAGTAACCATAAAAGCATCACAGCAAACCACAGCACATATCCAAGGCACACAGAGCTGCGCTCGGTAGTGAAGTGAAAGCACGCTATAAAAATAAAACAACTGAATAATAATTATAATAATAATAATAATAATAACAATAATAATAATAATAATAATAATAATAATAATAATAATAATAATAATAATAATAACAACAACAACAACAATAAAATTTTGGACGTTAACACTGGAGTTTACCCTATTAAACTCATTCACGGATCCAGGCAACAGACATGATAATCCAGAGATTGAGATATCATACACTTGCTTTAAAATCCACGAAAATCCGTCGTGTTTCTTCGATTATACCCATGGAGTGAGAAAGTCCTTTATTTCATTTACAGTTGTTTCATCGAAGATTCTTCTGTAGAGCTTTGCCATATTATGCAATGATATATACAACCATAGATACATGAAGTGTCGTTGACGAATCAATCTTCCATTTTGTGTCTATGAGACATGTGTCAATGGTTGCATACAGTATTGTATAATAGAACGATGCGCATGAGATCGATCTGGGATGAAAGAATTGTAAATCAATGAAATAAAAGGAATTACTCGCTCCATTATATATATATAGTTGAAATTTACAGAAAAACAAAAGACGAAGACAGGTGTATAAACAACAAGCAGGTGTATTAGTTTGATGCTCGGGAAGAGGAGACAGTCTTTTACGTTTCGAACCTGCGCTCTTCAAAGAGTTTGTATTCCGTGCTGTGTTTATATTCTCGTTTTTCATTTTGTCTTCGTTTTTTGGTGACGTCCTGTACTCAGATATGCAACTATATATACATGTAGATGTAGGTATGTACATACATATACGTATATATGCATATAGTCACATATTATTTGTATTGTATATATATATATATATATATATATATATATATATATATATATATATATATATATATACTTATATGTGTGTATATTATATATATTATATATATATACATATAATTGAAAAAGTTGGAGTCAACAAGAAGTACGGTTGGGCGTTTATTTTCAGTCACTACAATTGTTTCTTGTAATGCAGGGAAACGGTTGTACAATTAAGTACTTGCACGCCTAGAGAACTACATTGCGTAGTAACAATTGTAGTGATTGAAAATAAATGTCCAACCGTACACCTTCTTATTCACTCCAAATCCTTGTTTATATATTTGTCTTTTGGTCTTTTTACTAACTAGCCACCTATATTATCAGTATTATTATTATTATTGTTGTTGTTGTTGTGGTTATTATTATTATTAATAATAACAACAACAACAACAGCAATAACAGCAACAACAACAACAACAACAACAACAATAATAATAATAATAATAATAATAATAATAATAATATCTTCATTATTTATGTGTGTGTGTGTGTAAATATATATAGAAAGATAGAAAGATAGATAGATAAACAGACAGACTGACAGGCAGACGGACAGGTAAACAGACAGACAGACAGACAGATAGATAGATAGATAGATAGATAGATAGATAGAGACAGACAGACAGACAAACAGATGTAAAGGTAGACAGATAGATAGATAGATAGATAGATAGATAGATAGACAGACATACATATATACACTCACGCAGGACTGCATATACATTCAAATATGCATACATACACACACACACGTGATAGATATATGTGCGCGTGCGTATGTGTATGGGTGCGTGCGCGCTTTTGTGTGAGTGTATGGGTGTGTGTGTTACTGGCAAGCAGGTAAGAAGGAAAATAATTTAGGATAAGCGAAAATAAACTTCCCTAAGCCACATAAAACATGCATGGTAGTGTTTCAAAATTTAGCAGAATACGTAAAATGGTGCAGTGAAAGAGAAAAATTGTAATTAAAAATTTTTGCATACTCTAGATTGCGAAAGAAACTAAAAATACACAAGGAAACGAAGAAAGTAACATAAAGCTCTGTAGTTTGCGGAACAGCTAGCTATATTTGTCTCAAAAATAGAAATTAGACGAGGAAACCCTTACAAAAAGTGGCCTCCAGTTGAAAGTCTACTGTTGGCCGTAGAAGGAAAGAATCTCTGGAAAGTTAGAAGTAATTTGTCTTGTAGTAAAGTTTGAATAGACGTATTAGTGAAACAGAATGGATTAAAGAGGTGAAAATATGAAGAAGAAATGTTGGATGAAATGTATAGCAGCTTCTAGCGAGCTAGTTAGGTTAAAAAAGATACACGTAATAGCCTAATGCTCACCTAAGATGACAAGGGAAGTTACTCATGTTGCTGGTGAGTCTGAGATGGCGTTGATGTTTCTTTTCCTCAAGTTTCTCACGTCGGATTAATTCAAAGTGTTCATCTCCTTCGCCGCAGAGGGAGGGCCAGGTTTTCAGGTTCTGAGCAAAGTGTTCAAGGACAACAATTGAAATTTAGGAAGTTATTAAAGAGTAATGGCAAAAGGAGGAGTCAAAATATAAAAAAAGTATTGGGATATTGTAAAGTAAAGAATTGGGTTTAGTAAATAAGGTGTACATCTTTTGTAGGTATTTCGGGTAGAATCTGTGCAATACTCTTTACTTTTTTTACTCTTTTACTTGTTTCAGTCATTTGACTGTGGCCATGCTGGAGCACCGCCTTTAGTCGAGCAAATCGACCCCAGGACTTATTCTTTGTAAGCCTAGTACTTATTCTATCGGTCTCTTTTACCGAACCGCTAAGTTACGGGGACGTAAACACACCAGCATCGGTTGTCAAGCGATGTTGGGGGGACAAACACAGACACACAAACATATACACACACATACATATATATATATACACATATATATACGACAGGCTTCTTTCAGTTTCCGTCTACCAAATCCACTCACAAGGTTTTGGTCGGCCCGAGGCTATAGTAGAAGACACTTGCCCAAGGTACCGCGCTGTGGGAATGAAACCAGAGCCATGTGGTTGGTAAGCAAGCTACTTACCACATAGCCACACCTGCGCCTATAAAAGTTAATGTAAAAGTTAATGAAATAAGTTATTATTCTCCACCGGTTCGGTTCCAGTAGAACTTAATCCACTGGTGTCTTATTTACCTCTACAAGTTATTGCCTTGAAGATATTTGGTGAGAATAAAGATGTTGCCCTCGACTTCAGCAAAGGTCCGACTGTGTCTGGCATGCAAGTCGCCTATCGAAACTTTCTGTCTACCGTCTCCACTCGTCTTTTAGTACTTGGATCATTATACTCCTATCAGTTGGCACCGTCACCGCATGTGTTGATAGAAGTTTTTCTGCCTCTCATTCTACAGAACTCAGGTGTGCCCCAAGGTTCGGTTTCCTCTCCCACTCTCTTCCTTGAATACGTCAAAGACTTATTTATCATCACTCTTACATAGATGAAACTACTTTTCATTCCTTTTTCATACTTCCCAATCATGCATCACATTACTCCAGTCATTGTTTCTGATCATCAGGCTACAAAATATCGTCTGATGTTGGTTCAATTTTGACTGACCTTTATTCTATATCTCTACTTCTAAAACTGCTTACTTTCTCAACTAATTGAAAATGAATATTTTCTTTGACTTTATAAACTTTATCTTAAGCTTGGCGAGAGAGAGAGAGAGAGAGAGAGAGAGAGAGTTATGTTGTTACTGCGGCCGTCTTCTCCACAATAAACTTACACTTTTTAATGCAAAGATAATCTGATAATCAGGTGAGGTTGTGATATCCAGGATTCGTAGAGTGTTCATAGTACGACTCAATGAAGATTTACTCATTTCTAAACACACAGCATGGTCTGTTCTGACCATTTAAATCGCCCATGCAATGGAATACTATAAACCATGCGCTGGTGATACAGGTAATATACTATGGCAATTTTTGCGTGAGGCGTGATGAGGTCTGCTGTTGTCAAAGGCTCGATATATCAAAAAGCTACGGATATACTTGATAAAACTGAGAGCTACTCCTTTCAAATGAGGTTCATATTGCCGACATGGGAACAGAATACTTCTCGAAATGAATTTCTCTTAATAATTCAAACAGTTGTCATTGCTAAATGACAACTGATTTGATTGCCATTGTTAAATGACAACTGATTCTGATTTCGAAAACCTGTCTCTTTGGCAATTTATGCTCTGAAAGTCTAGTAAAATGCTCTCGAATTTCAGTAAAAAATATTTGATATTGCATTTACAATTGTTTTAGTAATCGGAGACACAATGGCTGCCTAGAAGTGAAACGACTATCACTTAATATTTCATCTGCAAAGCTATATCGACTTTTAGAAGCTGATTACAAAACTAATCAGCTGCAATTAATATAGGTTGGTTGTCTCTTGAATTCTGACATACAATGACAACGGAGCCCTATATTTCCATCGAAGACATTAAATTGTGTGGAACTTCGTCCGCTAATTAAAGTTGTTTTTTTTAATCACAACGCCTCGCAGTCAACCGATGTACCAGTTGGAAAGAGTCATGAGTTATTAGGTGATGGATGAGAACCAGTGCATCAGTTTTTGACTTCAGATAGGAAGCAGCAGCTAATCAAATATCGTACAACCTACATCAACAGCCCTGTGAGAATACAAGGAGAGAACAATTCTAATAGTTAAAAGTTTTTTTTTTTTTCACTTTTAAATCTTTCCTTTTCTGAAATCTTCTGATAGGGAAATAAAATTTTCAACTTCAAACTGAGGTTCCCACAAAGCAAGACAATTAAAATTTACTCAAGCGCTACCATACATTATTTGTTATATAAATATATATATATATATATATATATATATATATATATATATATATATATATATATATATATATATATATATATATATATATATATATATATATATGTATGTATGTATATATACATATTTAATTATATGTATTTATTTTCTCTTAGTTAACAATTAACTCTGACAAACTAAATTGGTTAATAGTTACCAGGGTAGCAAAGTTCACAAAATAACTTGGGTGTAACTCCTGTTTATGAGGTAGAAACTCCTTGTTAATTTGAGGTATTTTGAATAAATATAAGATTAAATCCATTTATTTAATCTTTTATATATATATATATATATATATATATATATATATATATATATATATATATATATATATATATATATATATATATATATGTTAAATCTCTGAACGAGGTATTAACAGTAACTGCACGATAAAGTGAAGTATATTTGCCACTTAAATGTGGCTGACCCCGAGGGGTGGATGTTACTGTTGCTTTTAGCCCCAGGAGGACATCTCCTCCAGCTGGCTATCGACACACTTCTGTGTCCTGTCTGTATATATATATATATATATATATATATATATATATATATATATATATATATATATATATATATATATACATACATATATATAAATAATATACAACCTAAAGGCAAAAATATATGCGTCACTAAAGTAACAAAAGGCACTAATGAGCACCAGTATTCCTAGAAATAAGAGTCAAAGCAACTCAATAGTCATGTGACTATTGAGCTGTTTGACTCTTATTTCTAGCAATACTGGTGCTCATTAGTGCCGTTTGTCACTTTAGTGACACGCACTCATACATAGAAACACACATACACACACACACACACACACACACATATATATATACATATACAGGCATACATACGTACACACACACACACATATATATATGTATATACATACATGCACATATGTATGTTTGCATGTATATATATAATATATATATAACGATGTATAAATATATATACATACATACACATACATACGTACATACATACATACATATGTGTGTGTGTGTGGGGGGGGGGTCTGTGCATGTGCGCACGCGTTTATTAAACTTTTACGTAGAAAACATTGAGAGTGGCTTCGAAGTTTCGCATCGATGACCTTTGTCAGACTGTTTCTTTAAGCTTTCTATAGTTTCTGTTATGTTCTATTTTGGTGGGTGAATCGATTTTTGTGGAATGAAAATTAGGTGTGGTATAGTTAGACTGGGGAATTAGTTGTGAAAGAGACCAAACAAAAAACAAAATTTCTTCATAATAAGCCACACCCAGCAAACATATACTCCCTCCCGACATTATTTTTTCGCTTTACCTACGCCACACCGAATTGTCACCTCACAAAACTCCTTCTACTCCCAAAAGACAACTCTAATCCTAACCCCAAAGACACGAATCCAAGTAGGTCGCACTCTGATGAATGCGAACACGCTGAAACTGCGAAGTCACTATCAACTCTTCCCTTGTGAAAATGTAATAAACGTACTCTACTAAAAAGATATGGAATAGTAATTGGTTTCATGTTAAATTCTCTTTTACATAGCTTAACATAAAAGCAAGCATTAATGTGTGTGTGTGTGTGTGTGTGTGTGTGTGTGTGTGTGTGTGTGTGTGTGTGTGTGTGTGTGTGTGTGTATGTGTGTGTGTGTGTGCGTGTGTGTAGTTTTAGAAAACTACATCGGCAAAGGGAAGAAGCTCAGGGAATGAAGGAAATTGAGCAGGGAAATTATGTAGCAATGAAATCATGATTTTGTTTCGTTGCACTAATGAGCTCAGTGAAAGGAGAATCGGTCGACACCTCAGGGAAAATGTTAAAGAGCAAGCCAAAGAAGAAGCAGAAGATAGAAATATAGAGAAAGATCGTGGTGTAAACAAAGACGAAAAATATAAGTTAATAATGTTTTACGACAAGATTAGAAGCATGTTTAATGAGTTGTAATCAGGGAAGTAAATGAAGAAGAAAACAAAATCAAAAAGAAAAAAGCAAAACGAGTGAAAAAGACGGAAGAAAAAAACGGATACTAAATCCAGAAGTACAAAGTAAAGAGAGAAAAGGAAGATGTGAGGCAAGAGATGGAGAGAGAAAGGGGAGAGGCAGAGAACGTGATAGTAATAATAGGAAATACAACAATTGATACATGCATATACTACATATACCTACCTACCTACCTACCTACATACATACATACATAACATAACATAATATACATGCGTACGTATGTATATATGTACATATGTACGTAGATAACACGCATGTTTCAAATACAGTCTGTAAGCAGAACAGTAAAAATAAACACGTTTTTTTTCTAAATTCGTTAACTTGTTTCATTGCTCTTGTTCTAAGACTAGACAATTCTGATCAAGTAGAGCTATGTCCAAAATACATTTCAGCCCTGGCTATCAATTTTTTTTTATTCAGATTCAGTCTAATATCCTTACCCAGTGAAACCTTTTGTTTAGTACGATAGCATATGATTTGGGAGAAATTTAGCTGATAATTCTGACATATCTGAATTGCTTGCAGCGCAACTAGGCGCGAATCCTTTCGGACACATAGAGCTGTGAATTTTGGTTTTCTGTGGAATGTGATAGACTATACTTTAGATGTTGGCTTGAATCAACTATCTACCTGTTTCTGATGGGCCAGGAATGAAGCACATGTGATACCATGAGTAGTTAGCATAAACTTCAAACTGTTAATATAATAATAATAAAAAAAACAAAACATATATGGGTAAGTGAATCATGTAGAAGCCATAGTCAAGGTGATACATCTCTGGTCATCGTACTTATCCTTCCGGTTCTTTTCTGTTGCTGTGACAGATTTTGAAATTTTAAAATTTGGTATATTGAGTTATTTTTTCCCGCTGAATCTGATTTTGTTAATCACTTGTTGTTTTAAGTAGACAACAGCTTGGCTTGTTACTATGAAAACTGGCATCAATGCGTCTGTAACTTTCGATCGGCTAAAACTACCTTAAATTTACAAACTTTAAAAGCTGTTAACTTTTTATTTATTAATTTATGGTAAAAAAAAAACAAAAACAAATGTAATTTCCTTGATTAGTATACAAAACTATAACAGTACACGAAATCTGAAAACAGTTTCAACAAAATTACAAAGAATATAAAACTGTTACAGCAACAGAAAAGATCCATCCTTCAATGCATAGTCAGGACACTTAATTGTAAATAGGTATCCAACATGACCCTATTCATTGTTGAAAACAATATGAATATTTTATTCTATTCTAAGCACAAGGCCCGAAAATTTTGGGGAGGGGGCCAGTTGATTGCATCGACCCCAGAACGCAACTGGTACTTAATTTATCGAGCCCGAAAGGATGAAAGGCAAAGTCGACCTCGGCGGAATTTGAACTCAGAACGTAAAGACAGACGAAATATCGCTAAGCATTTCGCCCGGCATGCTAGCGTTTCTGCCAGCTCGCCGCCTTCTCAACAATATAAATATTGTGAAACAGACGAGTGATTCATTGGATTGCAATATTGTGTTCAAATCTGTCTGCGAGAGTTACTTTCGGAAAGGGACTTAGGAATCCATTTTTCTCACACTCATCTCATGCCACAGAACCTGAAGATAGGCCCTGAATCAAATTATCTCCTGAGGTCTGTATAAATAAAATAACAACTATGATCAATTAAAATTATACATTCACATTTCCCATCCACAAAAACGGAAACCCACGGACATATTTTGTAACAGTAGGTTTCATTTTACGAGCAAACACTTCGTAATGTTTAATCAGATAGCCGTGAAACTGTAGAGCAAGAGTTAAGAACCAAGTTGTGATTTAGAATCAGGAGCGCATCCCACTCTTTAACTCTGGTATTGTCCACCTTTTGGTATGGCGAAGACATTACAAAATACAACTTCTGCATTGGTTCAGTTCCATTTCTTTATTTGTCAACAAAGAAATAAACAAGCAAAAAAGTGAAATAGAACCATTTTGTGTACTTATTATTGGCATAATGACCCTCCCAAGATACAACAAAACATGTTTCAACACGCGAGTTCACATCAAGAATCTTGCAAACCAAATACAGAAAGAAAAAAATTGTATTATTTTAAATGTTTTGGTGAGGCGGAACTTCGAACTAAACGCTCAACTGTTTTTAGTTCATTCTCTGTACATCTTATGCGAAGTAATTGTATCGGAGGGCTTCGCTTTTACCCACTGCTCTCGTATGGTCGATCAGTTAAGTACCAGTCATATGCTTGGATCAGTTCAGTTAGTGACAGCTTTTGCTAACAATTTGTAACATTGTAGCAACTATTACGAGATATCGTATTGATGTCTTTTAACCAGTGACACGTCTAAGATTTTAAATATTGAAAAGATTTCTTGTATTGTCTTCCGAGAGATTAACAGTGAAATCGGTGTCAGCAGAATTTGATCCCAGGAAATAAAGGGGTGCATTCATACTGGCTTCTCTTCCTCTTATTGTTGGCCGGGGAGGATGTAGAGCGAACAAAGAGAATATCTGTGCAAGACTTGTACTTTTACTTCATCACATCTCGGAGCAATGAAACAACAAAGAAAACCAAGTGTGTTATACGGTTGTATATCTTGTGTTTGTTTAAGTCATTATAATAGAATGTAGCCTCATAGAACACTTCACATCTAACATTTAGAACAATAATATATTTTAGTAATATTTATGCTCCGTTTTGTAATTTACTCTTCTCTTCAAAATCTCGCATTCATCTGATAACAGTATTTATCATTAATAGGCGGTGAGCTGGCAGAAACGTTAGCACACCGGGCGAAATGTTTAGTGGTATTTCGTCTGTCTTTACGTTCTAACTTCAAACTCCGCCGAGGTTGACTTTGCCTTTCATCCTTTCGAGATCGATAAACTAAGTACCAGTTGCGTACCGGGGTCGATCTAATCGACAACCCCCCACTCCAAAAAATTTCGGGCCTTGTGCCTAGAGTAGAAAAGAAACGTTAGCACACCGGGTGAAATGTTTAGTGGTATTTCGTCTGTCTTTACGTTCTAATTTCAAATTCCGCTGTCGACTTTGCCTTTCATCCTTTCGGAGTCGATAAACTAATTACCAGTTGCGTACCGGGGTCGATCTAATCGACGGCTGCCCCGCTCCAAAAAGAAATTTCGGGCCTTGTGCCTACAGTAGAAAAGTATTCATCACTGTTTAAAATTCCATTTGACTAAATCTTATATAAACATAGTAATTAGTAATTAATTTGCGCTTGTTTATTTTAATGTTTTTGATTTGCTTTTCTCTCTTCGTACGAAATATGCCACTATCTTCATTCTCTATTTTCCCATCTTCTCTATTTACTTTTAATTGCTATGGACTGGCGCTGCTATTGTTATGTCACTGAATTCTTGATAGTTTACACCTCTTTGAACTTACTGTAGTTGAAATCGTGACATCAATAGCGGCTGGAGAAGAGAATATGGATTCAGCAGAGCAATTTAATAAAATACGCGTTAATTATGTAGTTCTGGTGATGTTTACAGTCAATTAAACGTTTAATGGTGAACAGATTACGGTACCAGGGACAGAATACAAACCATTTCGAAATAGACAAGTGGTCCTTATGGACGGATACATATATAGACATGTACACACACACACATATATGTGCATGTGTATATGTCTGTGTGTGAGTGCGCGCGCGTTCTATGTGCGTACATCTGTGTGTGTGTGTGTGTGTGTATGTTTGTGTGTGTTAAACAGAATATGTTAGTTATGCTGCTATTACTGCAGTGTTCCAGTGCTGGTGAAGGCAAGTGTCTTAGTGATTACGGTATTCGTCTCACGATCGTAAAGTCGTGAGTTCGGTTCCCGGCGCCGTGTTGTGTCCTTGAGCAAGACAATTTACTTCACGTTGCTCCAGTTCACTCAGCTGGCAAAAGTGAGTTGTACTTGCAATTCAAAGGGCCAGCCTTGTCGTGTTCTGTGTCATGCTATATCTCCCCGAGAACTACGTTAAGGGTACGCGTGTCTGTGGAGTACTCAGCCACTTGCACGTTAATTTAACGAGCAGGCTGTTCTGTTAATCGGATCAACTGGTACACTCGTCGTCGTAACTGACGGAGAGCCACTTCGAGTGCCGTGTCTTATTCAAATGGAATACACTGGACTTTTCTATGCGTGTCCGTCACCATCTTTAAACATTTACGAAACCAGCAAAGGAAGAAACTTCAGGATTTCTTTTCTTAAAGAGGTTACCAGCATACGATTAATATTTAGTTATTTGACCAACTGAATTACGAAGCTCATTCAATTGTGTGTGGCTGCCTATTTTACTGTTACTGTATAGGTGTAATTGTATGGTAAGAAGTTTGCTCCCCAACCACATGATTCTGGGTTCAGTCCCACTGCGTGACACCTCGCACATGGAAACTGAAAGAAGCCCGTCCTATGTATATATCTGTAGATGTATGCGCGCGCGCATGTGTCTTTGCGTCTGTGTTTGTCTCCCACCACCGCTTGACAATTAGTTTTGACGTGTTCACGTCCCCGTAACTTAGCGATTCAGCGAAAACGTGACCGATATAAAAATACCATGCTTAAAAATAATGATAATAATCCCCCGAAATTTTGGGGCATTACATCGACCTCAGTGTATCACTGGTACTTAATTTATCAACGCCGAAAGGATGAAGAGCAAAGTCGACTTCGGCAGATTTTGAATACAAAACGTGAAGACAAACGAAATGCCGCTAAGCATTTCGCCCGTCGTGCTAAAGACCATTTTAATCCTGAGCAACGCCGGGTATCTAGTAAATACATATATACTTCTACATAGTTTCCATCTACTAAACACATTGACAAGGCACTTGTCCATGGTGCTGTGCTTTGGGACTGAACCCAGAACCATGTGATTACAAAGGGAGCTTTAAAATACCACTCAGTTAGATAGAACCTGTGACCTCTTGATTGTGAAGCCCCCCGCTTTCTATCCGGCAATCCTGTATCTGCTTCAGACACGACAACACATCAATAACATTGTTAACTCAAAATTGCTTGCGCAAAACATTATCCTAAATAGATATTTCATCGTTATCTGAGACAGTATTTAATATATATAGTGTTATTGTGTGTTTAAGTCGTTATTGCCAAGCGTTAGTTTCTAACAGTTAGGATAAATAATGCATTCATACATCCAATATATTAAATATATTTATTTTCTCCTGGAATAAGTGACAACAGTGTTTGATTAGTTTCGGTGTGGGCGAAAAACGGGATATATGACGTCGCAGTCACCACGTGAATCTTTTTTTTTCTTTTTTACTTGTTTCAGTCATTAGACCGCGGCCATACCGAGGCACCGCCTTAGAGGATGTTTAATCGAATGAATCGACACCAGTACTTATTATTATTATTATTATTATTATTATTATTATTATTATTATTATTACTGTATATAAGCCTGGTACATATTCTATCAGTCTTGCAGAACCGCTAAGTTACGGAGCTGGAAGTATACCAACACCTGTTGTCAAGCTGTGGTTTTGTAAAAACACTTATAAAAAGACACACACTCACTTACACACGCACACACAGAAATATATATACGTAAAAATATATACCAGTCTTATCTATAAAGGTACAAAACTGAATATTAGTATCTTTGGTCGATAACTGATGAAGAATTAGGGTCTTTCTTTGTCCTACTTGTACATTTTGTAGTATTTGATGCATTTTTCATATATATATATATATATAAGCAAGACATTCAAACACAGATTTGAAATCAGATGTCACTACTGTTCATATCATCTGTGGATAAATTTTAAAATTGATAGTATCTCCAGCAGTGACATGGGTGGATCGCAGGCGCAAAAGCATTCAATAGCTATGAATTATAAATTTGCACGGAGCGTAATGATGCTTAACAAGCATCTACCTGCTAGAAATAAGAGCTAAAGTCTTAAATTAATCCACCGTATCGCACCAAGATTGCAGAGAAAAACAGTATGCGAGGAAAACAGAAAGAATTAAAACATTTAATAGCACAAATAAAAATATTATGCAATTAGGATATTTCGAATTTTGGGTAGTTATATATACATACATCAACACACACACACACACACCCACCCACACACATATAAGAAATAATTGAGATTCTGGTGAAGCACTAAATAAGTGCGGTATTATCCGTACAACTCAAAGTAAGATGAATAAACTCAAAATAAGCAACAGGATATCAAGATGTGATGCTGTACGGCCGTTTCAAGCGCTTCCACTTAATTGAACAATGCAATCATTACATCAATTTAAATGCAGGGCTTATCTTCAGCTGCATAAATAAATAAATAAAATTTTTAATCAGCTAGACACATTAATATAATTCTACTCAAATGCTCTAATAAAACAAGAAGACGAAAAGAGTCCATGTTGCCACTAATGTAGCTAAGAATTATGCAGCTGAGGATAGCCCTGTATTTAAATTGATGTAATGATTGTATTGTCCAATTAAATGAAGCCGCTTGAAACGGTCATACTGCATCACCTCTTGATATGCTGTTGTTTATTTTAATACACACACACACACACACACACACACACACACACGCGCACATACACACACACACACACACACATACATATATATATATATATATATATATATATATATATATATATATATATATATATATATATATATATATATATATATATATATATATATATATATATATGTATATATATATATACAATAACGCCTCACGCTAAGAGGGACTCCAGAAGTCAAACTACAATAATAAGCACATTTTTACCGATCGCGAGGGAATGAAACTAACCTCCTAAAAACTTTCATAATCAACGCAGAAATCTGTATCTTTTATTCATCAGTACACGTATTGTCAAGACACATAAAAATAAACAAGAATCAACATACCAGACGAACACTGCATGTATTCAGCATAGTACATAGACGATTGTTTATCCCTATATATCCATGAAGGAGGCGGACTATTTGAATTACACTTCGGCACATGTGCTTTTTCAGAATAATATTCAGCACTGAATATATTCTAATTATTTATAATTCAATAATAGGGTAAAGACTTTATAAGAATTTATCAACTAGTTAGCGTGAAAAAACCTCATAAGGGAAAAAAAACCCCACTATTTCTCCCTATAAATATATTTAATTTATATAAGAGCATTACTATACAATAACGCCTCACGCTAAGAGGAACTCCAGAAGTCAAACTAGTATAATAAGCACATTTTTACCGACCGCGGGCTTCTTTCAGTTTCTTTCTAGCAAATCCACTCACAAAGCTTTGGTCATCCCGAAGCTATAGTAGAAGACACTTTCCTAAGGTGCCACGCAATGGGACTGAAACCAAAACCATGTGGTTGGGAAGCGACCGTCTTAACACACAACCACGCTTGAATATTAACTAATTGAATCAACTTAGAATTTCCAACAAATATCACAAAATGTTTGCCAAATTCTCGATTCCTGTGATCTTACAATCAGATTTGCCCCTCATTATTTAGTTTTAGATGATTAATAAGTTCAAAAATGTCTAAACAATAGTATAATTATGTATAGGAATGCAGAAGAAAAAAAAGGAAAACAAAAATTGAATATACAGACGTAGACGTTACGTTAATAATTAAAAGACATTGATATTTCAAATCTTCTGGTGACTAACTCATCATTAGTTGTAAATTATTTTGATTCACCGACCGGAAATTTATTTCTGAAATGAAAATTGAACCAAACTATCAGAATAAGAGATAATACACACACACATGCGCGTGCACATACATACATACATGCATACATACATACATACATACATACATACATACATACATAACTATATATATATATATATATATATATATATATATATATATATATATATATATATATATATATGTGTGTATATATATATATATATATATATATATATATATATGTGTGTGTGTCTGTGTGTCTCTGTGTGTGTATACATATATATATTATATTGTTTATTGTTCGTAATGTATATATGTATATATACATATATATACATATGTATATATATATATATATATATATATATATATATATATATATATATATATATATATATATATATATATATATATATATATATATATATGTGTATATATATATATATATATATATATATATATATATATATATATATATATATATATATATATATATACATATGTATATATACATATATACATTACGAACAATAAACAATATAATATATATATGTATACACACACAGAGACACACAGACACACACACACACACACACACACACACACACACACACACACAGAGGACAATTTAACACAGAGAAAGGACCCTTCATCAGTTTGAGCGTGTGGGCCGCATCAAACTACGAGCGTTTTTTTCTCACGTCCACACAGCGTCACGACAATCAGGGTTGCTTCTCGGAGCTAGAGCGCCGCCCATCCAACTGGACGCCGCCTCCAGGCCAGTTCAACAGCCTGGACTTGTTTGTGCACAACTGCAACGCACTGGTCGACCGATTCAGTTTCAAAAAAAAAAGATTCCTTCGGACCAACATCACCCGAGTCGTTGTCAAACCGGCATCGTTGTCAAACCGGCAGGCAAAGGTGGAGCAGTAATGGTGTGACGTGCGGACCTATACAGGGAGGATGCGCTCAGTCAGCTTCAAAATCCTCTTCTATCGCCTCCTCCCCTCCGACCCCATCCTCCTACCAGCAGTATGTGTCCTCCACCATCCATGACCTCGTCTCGTCTTCTGCCCTCCCCCTACCACCACCAATCTCTTCGTCCCAACACACCGTGCGCCCACCATCAATTTCCTTCTCAAAATACATAAACCCGATAACCCTGGCCACCCCATTGTTCCTGCCTGCAATTGTCCCACAGAACTCACCTCTAAATATCTCGACCTCATCTTGTACCCTTTAGTTGCTGCCCTCCCCTCCCATATACATATCACCAATCATACCCTTCGCCTTTTCAATTCCCTCTCCTTCCATCCCGGCCCCTCACGCCTCCTCTTCTCCTTAGACATCAAATCCTTATACACGGTGATCCCCACAACGACAGTCTCTTAGCCCTCCAATACTTGCTTGACTGTAGCCCGACCTCACACCCAGCACCTCCACCCTTCTCCGTCTGGCAGAACTCATCGTCACCCTCAACTGCTTTACATTCGCAGAGGATATTTACTAACCATTTTCTGGCGTTGCTATGAGAACGAGAATGGGCCCCAATTTCGCTAACCTATTTGTTGGTTTCATTGAGGCCCAATTCTCCGGATGACCCCAGTGCTATATGGCCGCTACACAGACGACTGTATTGGCACCACCTTCCTCTCCCTTGAACAACTCTCCAATTTCATCTCTTTACTTTCTAACTTTCACCCTTCTCTCCAATTTACTTCTACCATCTCTGACACTTCTGTAAACTTCCTAAATATCTCTCTCAATATTGACCTCCCCTTCCACTCTCTCACCCCCTCCGCCTTTTTGAACCCCCCCCCCCGTCTCCCACCTCTACTCCAACTTTCCCTCCTCCCATTCCTCCTACACCAATCGGGCCATCCCGTACTCACATTTTCTCCTCCCCGACGCTTGTGCAGCCGGGACCAGGATTTTAAGACAGAGTCCCAGTACGTTGCCTGCCTGTTCGTGCATCGAGGATACCCATCCACCCTCGTCCAAACTGCTCTTGCCCGCGCTCGTCTAATCGATCTCTCATTCCCCACACCGATCCCTCAACCAGAGGATCCTACGGACCTTCCGTCACCTCTAGCTAGATCCTACCACCGGCCTCATTTTCCCCAACCTACCCTTGCCCTCCTCTAAACGCGCCCGTAACCTATGCGATCTACTGGTCCGCAGTACCTTCTCCTCCATCCCAACCCAACCCGGATCCTCCTTTTATCTAGATCCCGCTGCCACACCTGTCCTGTCATCACCAATACCACCTCCCTCACTAGATCCAACCAGCACACCCTCCACATTAGATATTCCTTCTCCTGCACTTCTTCCTCCTTTATCTATTGCATCAGATGTAATCTCTGCCACAAACTCTACCTTGGTCAGACGGCCGCCGGCTGGTCAACCGGTTCACCGAACATCTGCGAGATGTTTGGCTACGTACGAACACCCCTGTCACCCGTCATTTTCACTTGGCCAGCTACTCCACCTCAAATAACATCGTCTTTGGTGTCGCCCTGCACCACGGATCCACCAACTCTCGACTCCGCCTGGAACAGCATTACATTTTCAGTCTACAAACACAAATTCCTTTTGGACTCAACACAACCCCCTCTTTTCAATGACTCTCTCTACACCCTCCTTAAAAAATAGCTTTTTATCCTATCTTATATTCAATCACTTTTTTATAACTCTAATTCGTTTGTGTCGATGTTTTATTGTTTTTTTTTTGCATCGTAATTGTTTATGTCGATCATTTTATTTTATTTTATCTATTTATTATCTCCTTTTATCTTTCTTTTTTTGTATTAATTTCGATTTTATCTTTCAATTTTCATTTTTTATCTTGTATCCTTTATTTTTTATTCATCTTTTATTTATTAATTTTATTT
>NC_142939.1:28580874-28590874 GCF_046866305.1 Octopus bimaculoides
CTATACCCTAGTTAAGGTGGGAAAAGTTATAAATGTTTGTGCAGTTACTACTGAAATGGTAAAATGTGAAGAAAAATGTAACGTAATGGATATGAATAATGGATATGAGACTCGAGAGACGTATTTGAAGACTTGCAGGAAGATAGGTTGTATTTAAGAGATTTTGTGTAAAATATAAAACTAAAAAGGGATTGCATCCGAGTGTGAGTGTGTGTGCGCGCGCGCGTGTATGTGTGTGTGTGTGTGTGTGTGTGTGTGTGTGTGTGTGTGTGTGTGTTCCAGGGAGTGTTTATTGTTTCCTTATCAGGCACGAGATAGTCGTTATAAACTGGCAACATATTGTTGCCCAATCAAGACCTCGATCAAACATGTCCAACGGCGTATCAACGAGAAAGAATTCTGCAACTTCTAAACTTCTCTTTTAATCATGTTCAATGACTCGACTGCAGTATTTCATCCAAAGTCGTTTACCGTATTCAAGGAATTATTCACACTCAGTATAAGAACTGCATAAAGGTTGAGAAGACGTAAAGGTCCTAATATGAAGCGTACAGGAAATTTCTGAAAGAGTACTTACAATCTGTATTTCACTTTGTATTGATAATTAATTAGGTTTTAGTTGGGAAACGTGAAGTAGCCGCATAGAATCGACAAAGGGATGACATTTGCAACAGAACAAAAGCGTAAAGTCTCTCATGAACGCAGTCATGTGTGATGAGAAGACCAATGAATAGTGTTACTGGTTGTCATAAATTCAATTAACAGCCTAGAAAAATGTATACGTTTCGTTGACTGCCTGCACCGTTGGAATTTCTCTTAACAACAAAGAAGCTGTTGAAAAGTAAATAAGTTGCAAGTTGTAAAATGAATCGGCCAACACAGCAGACTTAACCCATTAACGTATAAACTGACCACATCAGGCCCAAATATTCAAACCAACCATATTTGGCCTCTCGTACTTACCTTACAATGTCATTTTAAAAACAATCATATCATCAACATCTCGTAACTACAACGTAATGCAGAATGGATTAATTCAAAACAATGTGATTGAATAAGCTTTATATTTGACAGAGTAATTTTAATGTTGAAGAGTTAGAATACAAACTGCAAAGAAGCTTTTGCTAAATAACAAACAACACACCTTCAGATGAAATAGTTTATCAAATCTGTATTATCAGCAATCACTGGACAATAGAAAAAAGGTAATATATTTTGTCTTTTACCTGTTTCAGTCATGCTGGGGGCACCTTCAAGAATTTTTAGTCGAAAGAGTCGACCCCAGTTCTTCTTATTTTTTTATCGTTGCCTCTTGCCGAACCACTATGTGATGGGAACGTAAACACACCAACGACGGTTTTCAAACACACGCAAATATATATATAACTTGGCGATTCGGCAAAAGTAAACGATATATTAATATATTATTCTTTTACTTGTTTTAGTCATTTGACTGCGGCCATGCTAGAGCACCGCCTTTAGTCGAAGAAATCGCCCTCAGGACTTATTCTTTGTAGGCTTAGTACTTATTCTATTGGTCCCTTATGCCGAAACGCTAAGTTACGGGGGATGTAAACACACGAGCATCCATTGTCAAGCGATGGTGGGAGAAAAAACACAGAAACACAAATACATACATACATACATACATACAAACATACATACATACATATATATATATATATGTGTGTGTGTGTATACATACATACATACATACATATGACTGACGGGCTTTTTTCAGTTTCGCTCTACCAAACATCACTCGCAAGGCTTTGGTTTTCTTGAGGCTATAGTAAAAATCACGTGACCAAGGTGCTACGCAACTTTTTACCACACAGTCACGCCCACGCCTAATAATAGACATGTTCGACGGCAAATGTCCCCTTAGAAATTTCTTCTCGACATTAGGTGATGAGAACTGTTTTCCGGCATTTAAACATAATTAATAGCTAAATACTTAATTAATGCATTGATTAACCATTGACTAAATGTATTCGTTAAAATACGCAAACATGAATTTAACACCCTTTTAAATTTTAGCACAACACCGGTAATTTGTAGGGAGGAGTTAAGTCGATTATATTGACCTTAATGTCGATCCCAGTGTTCAACCGGTACCCATTTTATTGCCCCCGAAAGGGATGAAAGGCATTGTCGACTCTCTACCGCCTCTTTTCTACTGTTTTCATTAAAAATAATTTACTTAGCGTACATTGTTAGGTAATAAATTGGTTTCAAATTTTGGCACAAGGCCAGTAATTTTGGGAGGAGGGGTAAGTCGGTTGCATCGACCCCAGTGCTCAACTGGTACATATTTTATCGACCTCGGAAGGTTGGAAGGTAAAGTTGACCCCAGCGGAATTTGAACTCAGTCTGACGAAATGCCGCTAAGCATTTTTGCCCGGCGTGCTAACGATTCTTCCAGCTCGCCGCCTTCACTAAAATCAAAAATATTAGAATTATTCAATGTAAGGAAAGAATAGGAGCAAAAGAAGAGGTTGTTTACGGGGAATAAATAATAAATAATCAGTTTTTTATTTTTTTTCTGTCTGCTAATAATATCCTCAAACTGAAGTTAATCCTTGGGATCATCCAACAGTTTAGCCATTGGAATGATACATTAAGTCATATGGATTCTGTCGGTTCAGTAATTTTCTCAGACAAATCATTTAAAAATATAGCGGAAATCAAAGCTACAAAAAAAAAACAAAAAAAAAAACATATTAATAACAGAAAGTATCAAAACATTGAAACAATATGTTCCACTTGTCAAATATTTCTTAGTGGAAGTTTAAAGTTTACTCAAAGACCTATTTGGTATCGATTTTGGCAAATAGTCAATGTTTTCTGTCTCTTCCAATCTGTTCAAACAACTATTAAACTTGTTGGTAACTATAATAAATAAGATACTTTGTTTTTGGCTGACTTGCAAAGTTATATACATATGTTTATGTGTGGGTTGGCATGTATGTTCATGGGTGTGTTTGTCTGTGCTGGTGTGTGTGTGTGTATCGTATAGTATAACTGAGCACTTGTTAGTATACATATATTATCTGTCTATCTTGAAAAGGAGATATACATGTGTACAAACACGCAATCACATACTAGAGAGAACGAAAGGAAGTTGTACTAAACATAATACAAAAGTGGGCAGAAGACATATTTACAGGTCATTCAAATTGCGTATGTTGTTAAGTAATTCTTCGTCTATAGAAACGCTTCTTCATGTTCTTCATTGCATGCAAACAGAAGCAACACGCCGTCAGTGATTTCTTGACAAAAGAGGCGTGCAGACTGGCTGACATCTACAGAAAGTTACTCGTTGTTTACGGAGATAAAGGAAAGTGTTGTTAAAAGTTAAACGTAAGATAGTAGCTAAAACGTTTAGGACCATTACATATGCAAATGTCATACACAGCATTGAGTGCAACAATGGATTTTAACATCTTAACTAATCAATGAGAATCTCAATGTAGAAAATTAGGCCTCGGGTTATATAAAAACAAACAGACTAAAATGACAGATTTTTCAAATAAATTACTTCCGCAATGATCACCACTTTTACACCTGACTACAATGTTAAGTAACACCTTATATATGAATTGGTGAACAAAGTTAATTTATAAATGTTTTTGTTTTTATCGTCACAAATAATTTTGTAACTTCTTTAAAATGTCTGTTAAATTCGCCAAAATAAACGTGTGTCTATGTTTGTATATTCTTTGGAGAAAAGAAAAGGTTACGGAAAGAAGGGAAGATTTCTGCAAACAAACACTGTACCGAACGAAATCGGACAGTCTATTAAAAATAGAAAGTTTTTATCTATATATTATTCGTAAATCAATTTCCTGATAAATGAATGTCATGAATCATGTTTTGTATACCAATTAGGTATCCCAGTATGGCCGCAATACAACGACTGAAACAAGTAAAAGATTGAAGATAAAATATATATACCTATATATGTATGTAAATGTATATGTAAATGTATGTTTGTATGTATGTATGTATGTATGTATGTATGTATGTGTGTGTGTATTAGTCAAATTCTCATAAAGTCCTCTTTTCACATTTTGTTTTGGTAATTGTATAATTTTACAAGTACTTTCATGTTTTGTAAATCTTCAGGTAAATGTTTAGGTAGGAACTGAATTAACAAACAGCTAATGTGTCTCACGTTTGGTAACTGTAGCGAAATGATTGAAGTTTTCCTTTAAACTCCTTTCGATAGGTTCCAGCAGGTAGAAGCTTATAAACGCCATTTTAATCAGTCGGTGTTCGGCTGAGGCGTCACAGGTTGATGGACTTCATATGCACAGTTGACATTAACATTATAACCAATCGATGACACCAGCATTTTTTCTCTTATACCCCGTTTAATTTCACTTGAATCGTAAAGTTTGTAAAATAGGAATATTAGAACATTTTCCAGTCGCATGTTTCTAAGTGATTGCTTAATAATATCTGACGGACTTTACGGTTTCCAATTTGCGAAAATATTATCTATCTATCTATCTATCTATCTATCTATCTATCTATCTATATATATATATATATATATATATATATATATATATATATATATATATATATATATATCTGTCTGTCTGTCTGTTTATCTATTTATCTATTTGTCTGTCTATCCATCTCTCTTTCTTTCTATCTCTCTCTCTCTCTCCACACCTCTCTCTCTCTCTCCACACCTCTCTCTCTCTCTCCACACCTCTCTCTCTCTCTCCACACCTCTCTCTCTCTCTCCACACCTCTCTCTCTCTCTGTGTCTATATATATATATATATATATATATATATATATATATATATATATATGTGCCGATGCATAAGCACACACACACCACATCACGTTCGCACACGCACACACATTCAGCTTTATCATTGATAGTTCTTTATTCCTTTCATTGGGAGGTGGGGGTTTCTAGCTGGTACACAGAAAAAATAAACTTTGTTGATATGATATTTAATAATTTACGGAGTTAAGGCGGTGAGCTGACAGAATCGTTAGCATGCCGGGCAAAATGCTTAACGGCATTTCGTCCGTCTTTATATTCTGAGTCCAAACTCCGCCGAGATAAGTTTTACTTTTCACCCTTTCGAGGTTGATAAAAAAAGGTAATCGACGTACCTCTCCCGCCGAAATTGCTGGCCATGTGCCAGAATATGAAATCAATAATTTATTGAGTTCTTGATTAAATTTACGATTCTCCTTTGGATTTCAAAATTTAAAACCAGGACCTTTGTTTTGAAAATGCAAAAAATTTACAAAAAAATCCTTGAAGCTCAATTTCCATTCTGGTAAAAACATATGTAGGCAGTTTTCCAGAATAAACAATAACTATATATATATTCTTCTGTTAAACTTAAGCTTTTTCTCAAATCTTGCAATCTCCTGAAAATCAAAGGTCCATTATATATGCTTGGCCCGACTAATTTTTTTTAATTCGTAATTTCAGCATAATGTTTATTCTGTTCGTTTTATTTCAATTTCATTTCGGCATAATAAAAGTGAAAATAAAAATTATATTTGGAATTAGCCTCAGTGTAGTGTCTATATTTTTACATTAAGTGCAAAGCAAATCTTTAGGTAGTAATTTAATATTACAATTATTACCACATCACGTCTGGTACACTGATTCAAATGAGTACGTTTATGGAATAAACAGATATAAAAAAATGTTAATCAACACAGATGCTGCATAGTCGATATTTAAATCATTGATTTCTCTGTAGAAATGTCTCTAACACTTAAAAAAAGAATCATTTACTCAAAAGTAACTGAATAATTAAGAATCGGAATTAACAGCATATATATGTTATGCATATATGCATGTCTGTGTGTATGTATGTGTGTATGTATGTATGTATTTTTGTGTGTGTGTATGTTTACTTGATGCTTTGCGGAATGGAGATTAATTTAGAATAGGAAGAAACATGGCATTTTGTCAAGCCCATGACATGATTTCGAGAGGAACACTTAATACTTATATTATTGTTAAATTTGTATTAACATAAGTAATTCAGGAAGAGTCTTTGAAAAAGCTAATAATTAAATTGTAAAGAAAAGACAATTTTAGTCGATGGTCGATATTATTATTATTATTATTATTATTATTATTATTATTATTATTATTATTATTATTAGCATCTTCTTTCAATTCTGTTTCCATTTCTTGCCGAGTGTCTTCCTGACACCTTGGACAGAGAAACGTACTGTGTACATTGGTACACCAGATTGTTTTGAGCAACTGTTTTGAGATGCCGCATCATTTCGATTTCGATTAGCAGATCTTTATATGTTCTGAGCTTATCAAATTCTTTTGCCGAGATATTATGGTCACAGGGTATGCTAATGTCAATTAATAAACAGATTTTATTGCTTTTGTCTTTCACAACAATATCTGGTTTGTTAGCCTTGATGGTCCGATCTGTACATACTGGGAAGTCCCAAAGAGTAGTTACTTTTTCTCCCTCAGTTACAGTCTCAGGGTGGTGCTTGTACTGTTTCTTAGCAGTTTTGATTTTATGATGCCGACACATTATCCAATGTTGATATTGGCCAACTCTGTCATGTCTTGACTTGTACTCTACTTTAACATCCAGAGATTAAGTGGTCGACTATTTCTATCCCATCGTTGCAGTATCGGCACTTTGGGTCTACACCAATGTTCAAGCGCATTTTGCTTTGCTAATGATTTCACCTTCTTTGCAACTACAGTTGCTGCACTTCCCACATGCTGAACAACCTGAGTATTATGCATAAACTCACTTGAAAATTTTTTGCTCTCCTTCATAACAGAATAAAGCTTCTTACGTCTTTCATGGTTTTCAACGTGGTTTAGCATTCATTCGTTAGATGTATCAAGATATTTTGCCAGTCCAATTGTGGTGGTTTTGTAGGAGATTTCACATTGGATCAAACCTCAATCTTCTTGTGCTCTAGGTAGGTAAAAACGACCTGAGTCTGCTTTGGGTGGCGCATCATATTGCAAGTCCGCAACTTGCGGGTTTTCCTGTCAGTCTTCCTTATTTCACCCGCAATCCAGTTCAACACGTTGAAACTGTAATTAACAACAGGAACTGCTAAGGGATTTATAGCTAACACCTAGTTACGTGCATTTAACACGGATTTTAGGACTGCTCGAACTCTCCTGTAACACTCCTTCCTGGTCTTCTTTCTTTCATGCTTGCATGCTGAATGCCAGAGCCCTCATTTATTCCGAAGTATTTGTAAGTTTGTTCCTGTTCGAGTTCTTTTATGACTGTGTCAACATCCAACCCCACGGAATGTGATGTCTTCAGTTTCCCTTTCGGGAAAGTGATCTTGGCACATTTATCAAGACCAAACGTTGTTTGCAAAACATTTATCAAGACCAAGTTGTTTGCAAAACATTTAATGCCCTTCGGCTTATTAACACTCAACGAACTACTCTTTATATATGTGGGTGGTATCTTTGATTAATCTCTTAATTGTAATATTTCCTTAATGTACATTATTATTAAGTCCTGATAGGCAACGTAGAAGGGTAACAAACTCGACAGTGCACTTCAGTAATTATCTCGTATCCAACTTTAAGAATACTTCTCTCGTTTCAATAAATGAGGCAATAATCATCCGCTGAATCAATCAAATCAACTACCGCAAACACCCCCCCCCCCCGCACACACACGTGTGTGTGTGTGTGTGTGTGTGTGTGTGTGTGTGTGTGTGTGTGTGTGTGTGTGTGTCTATGTGTGTCTGTGTGTCTGTGTGTCTGTGTGTCTGTGTGTGTCTGTGTGTCTGTGTGTCTGTGTGTGGGGGTTCTGTGTATAAGTGCAGGATGTAACAACTCAAAATTGGATGTACGCAAGGAGATAATGAAGGTCTTAAACCCTTTTGATGCAACCGAATATGTGGATTATATGAAATTTCTATGAAAGATATTACACGTACGATAATCAGTTGACACAATATAATTAAAATACGATCTTCCAATACAGCCTGATAGATAGATAGATAGGCGCAGGAGTATCTGTGTGGTAAGCAGCTTGCTTACCAACCACATGGTTCCGGGTTCGGAAGTGGCACCTTGGCCAAGTGCCTTCTACTATAGCCTCGGGCTGACCAAAGCCTTGTGAGTGGATTTGGTAGACGGAAACTGAAAGAAGCCCTGGTCTAGGAACCAATTCTGTAGGTTTTTACTCCACTCTAAACGCTTTGCAACATTTGTTTATGAAAGTAGTGGTTTTCTGATTGAAGCCCTCCTGTGAAATCCGGCTTTGTGCAGCTCCCGGAGAACAGTTTTTATGGAAACTGGGTTCTCGAGGTGGTCATTAAGTACTGCAGTGACTTTGGGAGCTGTACTTTTATGATCCTTTCTAACAATTCACATAAGAGTCCGATGGTTCCTATCTGAAAGTTTAGGCTTTCTTCCGGAGAAGAGGTTTTTCCCTCTTTCTCAAAGGATGTCATTACTTTCGAGACTGAACTTCTTGATACACCAAACATTTCGGCTGTTTTCGTTACGCTAGCGCCTGCCTTACGAGCACCAACAATTTTACCTCTTTGAAAGTCCGATAGATCTGTCATTTTAATGAATTTTAATTACCTTTTTCTGATGATATCTGAAAAAGAAAAAGTTATTTTAGCAAAACATATTAAGCAACACTAATAATAAATCCAAAAACATAAAAATAAACAAGCTTTTGACAGTTTTATAGATATTTCAAAATTATATTATGATGCTAGGTTTTCCATTATTTTGTCAAACCCCTGTACATATATATATATATATATATATATATATATATATATATATATATATATATATATATATATATATATATATATATATATACCTTGTCTGATGATATTATGCAAATTGGTTTTTTGTAATAAAATGAATGTTCATGTACATAGGAAGCTGAAATTTTAGGTTGCTGGTACAAAGGCTCTTTCTTAATTAACAGCCTCCATTTCTTGTAGTGTTGATGGTGCAGGATATCGACTCCTTACTTGTTTTTCTAAAATGCATCATAAATGTTCAATAATATTGAGATCTGGGGACTGTGGTGACCAGATAAGATGTTCAACTTCACTAGAATGTTCCTTGTGCCACTCAGTAACAACTTTAGTTATGTGAATTGCTGCATTATCATCCTGAAAGATTGTTTCCCTCCGGAAACAGTTTTGCAACCATAGGATGAAGTTAATCAGATAAAATGCTTAAATAGTCTTCACTATTAACTCTGCCATGAAGGGAAACCATTGGGCCGGCGGATTTCCAAGATATAGCCCCCCCGCCAATCATCACAGATCTTCCTCCATGTTTAACAATTAGGAGAAGGCAGTCTGGGTCAAATGCTTCTTTTGGCTGTCTCCACACATATACTTGGCCGGTGATCGAAAATAAGGTAAAGGTTCGGCAATAGAGATGGATAGAATAAGTATTAGGCTTACAAAGAATAAGTCCTGGGGTCGATTTCTTCGACTAAAAGAAATCCTTTGAGGTGTTGCTCCAGCATGGCCACGGTCAAATGACTAAGGCGAGTAAAAGATAAAAATAGTTAACAAGTAATCTTAGGAAAATGATTTTAGAAAAACTTTTAACTTTGCCACATATTTTTCCCCCTTTCACCAAGAAAGAAAATAGCTCCAAATAGTTTCATCGTTTTTACTTCTTCATCAGATATAGTTACGCATACGCCTAACCGCAAAGTAAATAGTAGTTTATAGTTATTTATAATAGCCAAAAACTTAGATTCAGTTATATAGGTCGGTGAATGTGTTAATAAAAGCACCTATATTTCCAGTGTCAATATATAAGGTGGTGGGGAGACTAAAGAATCAAGAAAATCGATACAAAGAAAATAGATCAGGAAAGAAAATCGATCCAAATAGTTTTATCGTTTTTAATTCGTCGTCAGATATAATTATGCAAATACCTAACCGAAAAGTGAATGATAATTTACAGTTTATAGATCAGAGGGTGAGTTAATAAAAGTAT
>NC_142939.1:28595874-28605874 GCF_046866305.1 Octopus bimaculoides
AAAGTTGGAAAAATACTCAACGGTCTTTAGTTCAAAGGTTTTATAAGGCCTACATTACTAACGAAATCGTTGATGCAAAGATCACATGTTATCACACCTGCTCAAAATCGATAAATGTCGATATAAATTCCATCTAGAATCACTTAAATCGCTAGTGTTAACAGATGATACTGACATATCAATGATTATTTTCTCCAAGTCCAAAACCACTTTCGTTAATTAAATCCTTAATGAATAATAATAAATAGTCATTACTAGTTTGATGTCTAACTCACTGTCGAATATATTAACTGCCGCTATGCTCGATGGAAGGAAAAATTTCGAAGAAATTCACTCAATAAACTGTAAAACTCATGATGCTAACCAGAAGTCTTTTGGCTGGAAATTCTTTCTAAAGTGAAGCTAAAATCTGTTTTTCACTCAGAAGGAGGATTGCTTACAACTTTCCAACCGCAAAAGGTAACATTAAACAAACTTGCGCTCCATCAATTACGATGTCGAGGGTTCCAGTTGATCCGATCAACGGAACGGACTGCTCGCGAAATTAAGTATCTGATCACGGCACAAACATGCGTACCCAGAATGTAGTTCGTTCTCAAGGAGATTCAGTGTGACACAGAATGTGTTAAGGCTGGCCCTTTGAATTACAGGTAAAACTCATTTTTTTGCCAGCAGAATGAACTGGAGCAACGGGAAATAAAACGTCTTGCTCAAGGACAAAATGTGCTACCGATAAACGAAATCACGACTTTACGAGCATGATCTGAACCCCCTAATTACTAAACCACGTGCCTTCACACACACAACGGCGACGTTGATTGAATTACAGTTACATGCGGTTCAGAACTCGGCGACAAGCCTTTAAAACATTTTTGCTTTTGAAGGCGGCGAGCTGGCAGAAAGGTTAGCACGCCGGACGAAATTCTTAGGGGTATTATGTCTGTATTTACGTTCTGAGTTCAAATGCCGCCGAGGTCGACTTTGCTTTCATCCTTTCGGGGTCGATAAATTAAGTCCCAGTTGCGTACTGGGGTCTATCCAATCGACTCAAACAACTTCAGGCCTTCTGCCAAGAGGAGAAAGGAATATGTTAAAGCGGTGAACTGGCAGAATCGTTAGCACGTCGGGCGAAATGCTTAGCGGTATTTCGCTCGTTGTTACGCTCTGTGTTCAAATTCCGTAGAGGTCGACTTTGCCTTTCATCCTTTCGAGGTTGATAAATTAAGTACCAGTTGCGTACTGAGGTCGATGTTTTTCATTTTGAAAAAAGTTACTTTTAGTTGACGTGAGTTTAAATATAAAGTCCTCGGAACATTCCAGGTCTCCTTACCATCCTCAGAAATTCCCTCCCATTAACTGACTTTTCCAGGTAATCTCCTCCCCCTACTCGGAGTTTTCCAGGAAGTCTCCTCGA
The DNA here is from genome assembly GCF_046866305.1 of Octopus bimaculoides. Lineage (NCBI taxonomy): Eukaryota > Metazoa > Mollusca > Cephalopoda > Octopoda > Octopodidae > Octopus > Octopus bimaculoides. Next base: position 28,597,289 of record NC_142939.1, read on the forward strand.
CTTCGGATTATTCCAGGAAGTCTCATCACCATCCTCGGAACTTTACAGGAAGTCCTCGGAATTTTCCAAGAAGTCCCTTCCCATCAGCGGAGTTTTCCAGGCAGTACCCCTCTTATCCTCGGACTTTTCCAGGAAGACCTCTAAATATGCAACTATATGCATGAGAATACACACATAAAACATACAAATCTGCACATACATACATACAAAAATACCCTGATGTCGATGTGGAAATTCCAATGATGAAGCCTTGGGTCTAGGTTAGAAACCTGTTCTTTCTCTATTGGGAAGAAATCTTGAAATAAACAGAACAAGAACATACATACATAATCACACACACACACACACACACACACACACACATACACACACACACACACACACACACATATATATATGTATGTATGTATATATACTGTATTGTTCCGTGATAGAAAATTCAACAAAAAGGTATTCCATCTGTTGAGATTAAAATATTGTTTATTTAAAGGGCACAATACATATATACTTAAGTGCTACTAATAGTTTCATATGTTGAGAAATACTCAGACATATTCTTCGCAAACCACATATCATAACGAACTAAAAAAAAATAATTGAATAATAGAAGAAACACGAACAAATGAAAAGGCACCATATAGAAAACGCAGAAAGTGAAAAACGGAAAACGAAAAAACGAAAAACGAAGATACGAAAACTAAAATGTAAAAAATGAAAAAGTAAAAAAGTAAAAGATCTATCCTCCTTAGACCTTAAATGATAAGGCTGGAAAGATATCAAGTGAGTCAGGAATAGACGGAATTTTCCAATTCTTCAAAATATATTGATACGTATGCTTGCAACCACTGCGATTTGTATATGCTGCTTTCTTTTTTCTTTCTTTTTTCTTTCTTTTTTCTTTCTTTTTTTGCGCGTTTCTTCTATTATCTAAAATTTTTTTTAGCTCGTTATGATACGTGGTTTGGTCCTGAAGAATATGTTTCAGTATTTCTCAAAGTATGAAACTATTAGTAGCGTTTAGAAACATTTATTGTGCCCTTTAAATAAATGAATATATATATATATATATATATATATATATATATATATATATATATATATATATATATATATATATATATATATATATATAAGCAATGTTAATTCTCTAAATGAAGTATTAACAGTAACTGCACGATAAAGTGTAGTATATTGCCACTTAAGTGTGGCTGACCCCTAGGGGTGGATGTTACTGTTGCTTTTAGCCCCAGGAGGACATCTCCTCCAGCTTGGCAAACAGGACACAGTAGTGTGTCGATAAGCTAGCTGGAGGAGATGTCTTCCTGGGGCTAAAAGCAACAGTAACATCCACCCCTAGGGGCCAGCCACACTTAAGTGGCAATATACTACACTTTATCGTGCAGTTACTGTTAATACTTCATTTAGAGAATTAACATTGCTTGTTTTCACCTTTTCGATATCAGTGAAGAATTTCACTGGAAAAGTATACATAAGATTGCCAAGAATTTATCTCTCTCATCAAAGATCAGTGGCTATCGGACGCTGACGAAGGGAAATAACCCTGAAACCCGGGTCCGTTCGTGCTACAGATCATGATGGGAGGGATAACTTCCCTTGGCAAACAGGACACAGTAGTGTGTCGATAAGCCAGCTGGAGGAGATGTCCTCCTGGGGCTAAAAGCAACAGTAACATCCACCCCTAGGGGCCAGCCACACCTAAGTGGCAACATACTACACTTTATATATATATATATATATATATATATATATATATATATATATATATATATATATATATATATATATATAGAGGCGCAGGAGTGGCTGTGTGGTAAGTAGTTTGCTTACCAGCCACATGATTTCGGGTTCAGTCCCACTGCGTGGCATCTTGGGCAAGTGTCTTCTACTATAGCCTCGGGCCGACCAAAGCCTTGTGAGTGGATTTGGTAGACGGAAACTGAACGAAGCCCGTCGTATATATATGTATATATATATGTATGTGTGTGTGTGTGTGTGTGTGTGTGTTCGTCCCCCTAGCATTGCTTGACAACAAATGCTGGTGCGTTTATGTCCCCGTTACTTAGCGGTTCGGCAAAAGAGAACCGATAGAATGAGTACTAGGCTTACAAACAATAAGTCCTGGGGTAGATTTGCTCGACTAAAGGCGGTGCTCCAGCATGGCCGCAGTCAAATGATGAAACAAGTAAAAGAGTAAAAAAAAAGAGTAAAGAGTATATATATATATATATATATATATATATATATATATATAATCGGCACTCCGTTGATTACGATAACGAGAGTTCCATTTGATCTTATCAGCGGAACTGCTTGCTCGTGAAATTAACGTACAAGTGGCTGAGCACCCCGCAGACGTGAACCCTTACGTAATTCTCAGAGAAATTCAGCATGATACAAAGTGTGACAGGGTTGGCTCTTTGAAATACACGTACTACTCATTTTGTCCAGTTGAGTGGACTGGAGCAACGTGAAATAAAGTCTCTTGGAGACAAGGCATCGCCGGGAATTGAACTCACGACCTTACGATCATGAGCCGAATACCCTAACCATAAAGCTACTTATATATATATATATATATACACTATACACACACGCACGCACACACACACACACACACACATACACATACACACATATATATACTCGTATACATATACATATATACATGTGCATATACGATTATCTGACAAAACTAATGCCACTTGGGCAAAATTCTTTGGTATGGAACTGACGGTACCCTTAGTGCGCATATGCGAACATCTTCACGTCGGTAGGCCGCGTCAGTTCCCAGCTGTTCCACCTACAGTACAGAGGAATTTTTGTTTTTATGCCGGGCGGAGCGCATCGACCAGAGATATTACACCAAATTTTGTCAAAAGCTTGCTGATACTCAAGGTCAAACCATCCAGAAGATTTAGGAGGCCTTTGACGATGATGATATGGGAAAAACCTGAAATCAAAGAGGGGTACAACCGCTTCAAATCTGGCAGCATCTCAGTGAAGAGCGAGGCACGCTCAGGTGGGCGATGCACCAACCGAAATGAGGAGCTTATTGATAAGGTTCGGTGAATAATCATGGAACACCGTCGTGTAACAACCCAGGGAACTATTCACAAAGTTGGATTAAGCATAGGATCAGTGATTTCATTTAAACCGAGTATTTGCGCATACGGAGAGTGTTGACAAAGAAATAAAGTCGGACACTTTTAAAACGCACCTCGTAATCCAAGTTTTCCAGGTCAAGAACAACACATCCCTTGTTTGACAGGTTCACTACTCTCCCGACCGTGTGACTTCCCAAACTGAAAACTATTTTGAAAGGGAAGTGATTTGAGTCGCGAAAAGAAATTATGCGAAAAGCGACGGCAGGATTATATAGCATTTCAGAGATGGCTTTCCAGGGGTGTTACTAGCAGTGGTAGAACAGTTAGAAAAAGATTGAGAACTCCCATGGTGATTAAATAAAGTTCGTGATATATACAAAACTGCTTTTTTCTTATGCTCAAAAGCCGGATACTTTTGAAAGCACCTCGTATGTATACCACTTAAGCAAGTGATTGAATGTTTTCCAATACTGACCACACTATTTGTTACCAGATTCAGTTATATATATATATATATATATATATATATATATATATATATATATATATATAACTGAACCTTTATATATATGCATGTTTGTATGTAATTATTCAGTTTTATTTCAACATTTCTTACCAATAGAAAAAGAGCCGGTCTATAACCCAGATCCAAGTCTCTGTCATTGGAATTTCAGCATCAACAAGGTATTTTTGTATGTATGTATGTATGTATGTATGTATGTATGTATGTATGTATGTATGTATGCATGTATGTATCTATGTATTTTCATGCATGTAGTTTTAAATCTCTAGATATGCTCACATATACTTAAATGACAAACTTCTAGAAAGTTTTACAGATTTTACAGTTCCAGTGATGGATTGGGTTTGTAGTCATCGAATTTGCTTTCTTCTTTCTGGCTTTGAGAAGCCTAATTTCTCAAGATTGGTATGTTGCATATCTCAGTGCCCCAATAATTACAGGTATAAATCTGAACTAGTAATCTGGATAGAATAACTCCAAATTTCTCAATAGTCCAACGTAGGCGTTTTCTTAGTATATATGTATGCATATATGTATGTATGTATTATGCATATATGTGTGTGTGAATGAGTGCGTGTGTGCGCGCGCGTAGCGTGTGTGTAAATGCACACATATCTTTCCAGAAGGTTTCTTTCACGATTGCCCTGATTTGCTCGAAACGCTAAATTTATTTCGTATAAGATCATAATAATACTTATATCCATTGTTTATATATCTCATCTGATTTATGGCGACGTATTTTTCAACAAAATTCTTGATATAACAATTATTTGCTTGAATCTGTAGTAGACTTTCCTACTTCAAATATAGATATAATAAAATTAGTAAATGATTAAAGCTGATGTAATGTGCTGCGAAAGGATAACATAGGAATGAGATTGAGTTCGTTTTCTTATCTACTTCAAGCAAATCAAAGCACAAGATCTGTTTATCAGTTGAACAGATTAGTTTTCTCATAAGAAAAATGTATCTCTTTCTTAATCAAACATATATTAACAAGTAACATGATGCCGCTTACGTACCAACACATATTCACAAAGATATGTAGACGCCAGGTCGATAAACACGTCATGTGTCGACTATATATGCAGGCATACTTACATATTTATATAAAGAGAATGAGAAACAGAGAGAGAGAGAGAGAGAGCAATACCTACAGAGAGACTGACAGACAGGCAAACAGACAGCAAGGTAGACATACAGAGAGACAGACAGCGAGACGGACAGACAGACAGACAGACAGATAGATAGATAGATAGATAGATAGATAGATAGATAGATAGATAGATAGAGAGATAGAGAGATAGATAGATAGACAGACAGTTAAATAGAAAGAAAGAAAAGTAAATAGATTGATAGTTAGACAGACAGACAGACAGACGGATAGATAGATAGATAGATTCGAGTAAAGTCATGTTTGACACGTTCAATTGTTATCAGCCATGATAAAACCCGACATTGCAAGAATATGTTCTGAGAGAAAATTCTGCATGTAGACATGTGTAGGTATACATTTTGCACACACAGACACACACAAACACAAACACTTGCGCGCGCGCACCGACACACACATACACACATACATACATACATATATATATATATATATATATATATATATATATATATATATATATATATATATATATATATATATACACATACGTAAATGTCGAACAATAAAAATGAGTGCTCGACACCGCATTAGTGGATACAATTTCTTTATTTGTGCATTAAGGTTCCCATTGGTTTCAAGCTAAGAAAAGTAGGAAAATATCTAATGATTTAACAATTTTTCAAGCCGATCACATGGAGAAAGGCGTTCGCTTCTGTTTTAGAAAACAGTCTCGTGTAGCTCATGGGTGTTCTCGTGCATTCGTGTGAATCAAGGGACGTTACGCTTGTGTGGTATTTTGGGATGTTTGTCTCCCTTGGGTTTGTCTTTTGGGAAAATTTTTTGTGTGGTTAGTTTGTTTACATTATATTGTTATTGTTCTGGGCATGGTGTTCTTATACTTGTGTGCTGAAGTAATTCGTCATTGGGGCATTTTTTCTTTGTGTGAGGTTTGTGTACTATGTGTATTCACGTTTAGGAGTGGAGTGCTTTACTGGTGGAGTTACCGTCGCGAATAGGGGCTCTTCTTTGAAATATTTTAGTGTAATAAATATTGTTTGTGTATGCAGGGAGAGAAGGTTTCATTCCTAATGTTCTGAATGTTATCTGTTGATTGTATAATGTTTGGTATCCCACCCTCTGTATTTTTTGGCTTTAGCAATAATTTTCCATTCTGTTTGGGGATGCTTATTCTACGTTCTTTCAATGTCCATATCATATTTGACAGGGATATTGCATGTTTTTTCTTTTGTCTCTGAATAATGCCAGATGTTGTGTATACCTTTCCTTGAAAGAGTTCTCCGTCATTCCGATATATGTCTTTGCTATTTCGTTGGGGTCCGTGATCTTGGCCTTGTATACGAGTTCTTTCTCGAGACAATTGTCGTTTAGAGGATAGCGGTTTGGGGATCTGAAGTTGCATTGTATTTCGGGTGTGTTTCTGGTGTGTTTATGTTTATTGTCATTGAGTATTATTGAAAATATAGTGGGGAGGCAACTATAGCTAACTTTAACAGTATTTCTGTTGAAGATCTTGTGGTATTTGTGTGAATGTGGAAAATGGCTGTCTATTAGTTTTAGGAATTTCCTAGCTATGTTAGTAGCTATATTCATGCTATAAGGTGGATTGAACCATAAGATTTTCCCTGCCAACGTCTTCTTGGTCTATTTATATTTGGTTCTATGTAGTATATGCTATTCCTGAAGTTGGACCTTCTAATGCAGCATAATAACATGGGGTGGCTTTTTCAAATGTGTTTTTGTCGACTGATAAATTGAAGATGCGCCTGCTAATGTTAACCGTTTGTTTAATTACTGCAGGTGTGTGGTTGGAACCTGTGTCTATGTACAAGGCTTCCTCGTTTTGCTTGTGGTAAGGTTTAAATTTTCCTGTGTTAAGATTCATGTTAATGTCTAGGATGTTGACTTCTTTAATATTTGTACTAATTGTGGTTCTTAGGCCTAATTGGCTAAATATTTTGTATAATTGTTTCCTTATTCTGTCCATATCATATGCATTTTTATTGTGTACTACTCCCAGGCCATCATCCCTATATAAACCTATGTTAGCTTTTTTTAGTTCTTTTTTTAAGGGCATCTAGGATATTATAGCCTACAAGGTCAGCTATCTCTACACCGTCATAGCTCCCCATTGCCACGTCAAATAACTCGTCTCCGTTCTTTTTTATCCGAAAGAATTATCATGAAAGAGTAATGTCTTCCTGGCATTCATAATTATATCATTATTGGTAATTGCTATAGTGACATTTGTTTTACTAAATTCAAGTGCCTTCTAAAGCAAGTGTTTGGAGATCGCGAGGTAGAACTACGTTATTGAACTGTATAAATTTGTATTTGGGTTTATCTCCTATTTTCTTAAACCATTCAATAGTTGCTCTACTGCATATCCATTGAGTAAGATTTGAGTGTGCTCTGATATGTCGTATAACATTATCTAATATGGATTTACTAATAATTCCTATTTCACTTTTTATGGGACTTATTACCTTGGGTGAAGATATTTTTATGGTCTCTGAGAGTTATAAAAGGATCCCATGAGATAAGCTTTTCTACACTGTCTTCTATTTCAAAATTTATGGTTAGATATTTTGCTTCTATTTAAATTGAATTATAAGCGGTGGGTTTTGTTTTTCAAGCCGATCACATGGAGAAAGGCGTTCGCTTCTGTTTTAGAAAACAGTCTCGTGTAGCTCATGGGTGTTCTCGTGCATTCGTGTGAATCAAGGGACGTTACGCTTGTGTGGTATTTTGGGATGTTTGTCTCCCTTGGGTTTGTCTTTTGGGAAAATTTTTTGTGTGGTTAGTTTGTTTACATTATATTGTTATTGTTCTGGGCATGGTGTTCTTATACTTGTGTGCTGAAGTAATTCGTCATTGGGGCATTTTTTCTTTGTGTGAGGTTTGTGTACTATGTGTATTCACGTTTAGGAGTGGAGTGCTTTACTGGTGGAGTTACCGTCGCGAATAGGGGCTCTTCTTTGAAATATTTTAGTGTAATAAATATTGTTTGTGTATGCAGGGAGAGAAGGTTTCATTCCTAATGTTCTGAATGTTATCTGTTGATTGTATAATGTTTGGTATCCCACCCTCTGTATTTTTTGGCTTTAGCAATAATTTTCCATTCTGTTTGGGGGATGCTTATTCTACGTTCTTTCAATGTCCATATCATATTTGACAGGGATATTGCATGTTTTTTCTTTTGTCTCTGAATAATGCCAGATGTTGTGTATACCTTTCCTTGAAAGAGTTCTCCGTCATTCCGATATATGTCTTTGCTATTTCGTTGGGGTCCGTGATCTTGGCCTTGTATACGAGTTCTTTCTCGAGACAATTGTCGTTTAGAGGATAGCGGTTTGGGGATCTGAAGTTGCATTGTATTTCGGGTGTGTTTCTGGTGTGTTTATGTTTATTGTCATTGAGTATTATTGAAAATATAGTGGGGAGGCAACTATAGCTAACTTTAACAGTATTTCTGTTGAAGATCTTGTGGTATTTGTGTGAATGTGGAAAATGGCTGTCTATTAGTTTTAGGAATTTCCTAGCTATGTTAGTAGCTATATTCATGCTATAAGGTGGATTGAACCATAAGATTTTCCCTGCCAACGTCTTCTTGGTCTATTTATATTTGGTTCTATGTAGTATATGCTATTCCTGAAGTTGGACCTTCTAATGCAGCATAATAACATGGGGTGGCTTTTTCAAATGTGTTTTTGTCGACTGATAAATTGAAGATGCGCCTGCTAATGTTAACCGTTTGTTTAATTACTGCAGGTGTGTGGTTGGAACCTGTGTCTATGTACAAG